>NC_071109.1:5620000-5920000 GCF_024256425.1 Clarias gariepinus | reverse complement strand
AAAGTTACAAAGTAAAAACAAATTAAAATAAAATAGTATAATTTATACAGGAGTTGCAAGACTTGTTAACTTATTTACAACAAATATAAAAAGGTATAAAAGTATAAAAAGGATATAGAAGTGTTAAAATATGTTGTGTGGTTACGACAGCAGCAATATTATTGAAACCTAAAGTATGAAATGAAACGGTACTAAAATGTGCACCAGCAGCGATGTGGTTGTCCATGTTCCAAAGTGCAGTTAGTCCTCATTTATGTGTAAATGGGCAATATTTGTCACCTTGAATTCTTTTTAATGACTCACCCAGAAAGATGACAATAGAGTAGATCTGAGCTCCTGCAGTCTCAGGCTGCTCAGAGTGCAGAGGAAAACAAACCCCGTTCGTCCCGTAGAAGTTCCTGAACACTCCTTTACACACCAGGGGCAAGAAGGCGATGACGAAGCCCAGGATCCAGATGGCCACCAGGATGGTCACGGTGCGCCTGCGACCGGGCGTCAGGTAGCGGAACGGGTAGACGATGCAGATGTACTTCTCCAGGGTGAGGTAGGTGAGGAGTAGGACGGAGACCTCGGTGGACAGCATGGCCAGGGAGCCTACCACCTGACAGGGCAAGCTGTCCATCCAGGCCTGTGCATGGCGGTTATACTCGCCACGGAACTTCAGGTCGTACGCCCCTATCACAAACAGGTAGACGCCCATCAAACCATCGGCACCTGCACAGGAAACCAGAAGATTCGGCTGCTCTGTTAGTGTTTTAATTTTATTCAATGCTTTATGTTTCGTAACACATGAGTATTACAGCATGCACACATTTACACCACTAATATTAAAAGCATGGTTCTTTACTAAAGTGTAAACAAAATTCTTGATTCTCAGTCTTGATTCTCAGTCTTCTCACTTCTATTACCAGAAGTGAAGCAGAGAGAGAGAAGTTAATTATTGTATTAGCCTTGTTAGTCACATTAAAATGGAAAAGGATGGAGACACAAAATAGAGAGAACAAGTAAAGAAATGGAAAAAGAAAAATTAAGAAAAGAAGAAAAAGAGAATGAAAGACAAACGAAATAAGTGTATAAACGACGGTAGGAGAGAAATAAATAGGTAAATAAATATGGTGAGAAAGAAAAATTGGAGAAATAAAGTTGGTGGAAGAGAGAAAGAAAAAAGAGAGAGAATGACGGTGGTAGAAAGAATGAACAAAGACAGAAGCAGAGATATTAGGAGACAAAAAGAGAAAATAGAAAGATGGAAAAAGAAAATGAGGGAGAGAAAAAGAGAAAAAATGGTGAGAAAGACAGAAAAGAAAAGAAAAATAAGAGAAAAAGAGATGGTGGGAAAAAGGAGAAGAAAGAACAAGACAGAAACAGTTGGGAAAAAGGAAATTATGAAAAGGAGGAAAGTGGAAAGAAAAAGATAAAGTTGAGAAAAAAGATGGTGAGTGGTGAAGAGAGAGAAATATGGTGAGAGAGAGAAAGTAAAAAGAAATGAACATGATGGGAAAGAAAAAGAAGAAGTGAAAGAAAATGAGAGGGGGAGAGAGAGAGAGAGAGAGAGAAATGGTAGGAGAAAGACAGACAGAGAAAGAATAAAGACAGAAAAAGATGGTGGAAAAAAAGAATTACAGAAAAGAAGATGGTGGGAGAGAATTTTTTTTTCCTTTTTAACTGTAAGTATTACTTGCGTTATCCCCCCCCCCCCCCCCCCCACAGCTTTCCTATCAAAATACAGTATTCATGCTCAACTCTGAGCTCTTTCTAAAATCAGCCTTTCCAAGCAGTTCCAGGACGCTCTGGTCCACCAGCAGCCGAGTCCTTCCAGTAAAACACCTCTTTAAACCTCTTAATAAAAGCATTAATGACTTATGAGCTATTTAATCATGCTTGATTTCCAAGCTGCCAATCTCCGCACTTCTTGCCATGCTTCTCGATCCAGGGGACACGTCCAACAACGTCCTGAATCTAACGCACAGCGCTCCGGAGGCTCTCGCTTATACAGACAAGCCCCCATGGCTTCGACTGTGTATGCAGAAAAATCAATTATTTGCTTCGAAGCATGATGTAGACATCAAAGTGAAGACTGCTGGGAACTGCTTTACACTCCAGCAAAGCTCCCAATCAAACCCGAACCTGCCTCATCTGCCGTCTCTCTCTCTCTCTCTCTCTCTCTCTCCGGCATGCAGATGACCAGGCCGTAGCTGAAACGTTCATATCCTGATATTTAGAACATCTCAAAGAGATGCTGAGAATCCAAACAGCAGTTTTTCATTTCACGGCCAATCAGGCTGAGCACCCGAAAAGAAGCGGCAGAGAGAGCTAAAAGAAAGATGAATAATAGAGAGTTTTATTATTATTTTTTCAGTGAAAAGTGGCCAATCGGACAAAAAGGCTGATGGGTGGAAATATGATTCATTTCTGATGCAAAAACAACAAGGCAAAGTGTGAGAGAAAGACTGAAGTGCAAGCTACATTGTTGGAGATTCATAATAACTTTCAGGATTGTGACCTGATTGTATCAGAAGAAAAAGGAAAACATCAACGCAAATGCATTTTTTATGAGCTTCAGGACTATAAAACCAAATTACACTAGATAATAATGAAGGTTCAAAATATCTCTCTTTCATTCTTGATAAAAGTCTCATCTCAATTCGGACGCCCACTCCTACCCATAACTGCGCTCTGAATCATCATCCTTCTGATCATCCGCAGCTCATCTAAAACTGCTTTGCTGTCGTTTTTTTCTTTGTCGATTAACGAGACTTGTACTCTCCCCACCTTCGGACTTCGGTTATTTGTCTCCCCTGCATTTATAATGTCTCTGACTCGTGCTTGTAATAACATGATTCAACTCAGGTACTCCCAGAGGTGTTCAAGTCAAACCGGGACTTTTCTTGTAAAACCGATTGACAATTAAAGAAGACTTAAGGCACAGTATGGTGATGAGACTCTTTCGTTGTAAAGAAGTCTGTGTGTCTGTAAAATAACATTCAGCAGACTTGCAGAACAGACGCTTCTGAATTGTACAGACAATCATTCCCTAACACCACTTGCACATTAAAGGTACTCGGCTGGGAGTTATTACCACATCCTGACCTCACTCCAAGACATTTCCATATACAGTAAAACCTTGGATTGCGAGTAACATGGTTTGCGAGTGTTCTGCAAGACGAGCAAAGATTTTTAATAAAATTTAACTTGGAAAAACAAACGAGTCTTGGTTTACGAGTACAGAGTATCATGTATTACGCATGTACTTCTTGTTTTGATGCAGAGCATCACGTGTTTACAACTGAGCCAACAATTTTTCTCTTTCTTGCGCTGCGAAATTGCTGGTAATCGTCTCCCCTGCTGGGTCTCAGTGCGCGTCTCTTACTGGTATAATCAACATTTGAGCATGCGTGTACTGTCTACTATAACACTGTCACCATGTGTGTGTGTAAAACATTTTTATTTTGTGTCTGTATGCGCGTGTGTACAGCGTGCGTGATGAATAAAGCAAAAGCAAGTCTCATTAGAAAGGTTAAGGATCCATTTTCTCTCTCTGCTCAAGGCTTAGCCTGCTCTCTGTGTTTGTGTTTGTGCCACACACACAGACCCCTCCTACTTTCGCCTTCACACACACACACACACACACTCTTTCTCTTTGCTCTTTCTCCTTGCTGATTCTTTTCAAAGGTAAAGTGCAGATTAATTGGTTTTATTTTTGTTTAACAGCAGTAATTCCGTTAGTGCGTTGCTCAATCGAGTGTTATTAAAGAGATTTCTTGTTTATTTTTTTGATGAAAGAGTGTTTCTGTTGTGTGAGCGTGTGAAAAGAGTGGAGAAAGGGTAATTGTGTAAGACAAGAAAAGGGAAAGGGGCAGGGGCTCCTTACTTTAGCTTCACACACACACGCACACACACACAGCGCGGAAACACTTATCTGTCAGGATTTATTTTTAGTTTTATTTTTTTACGGATAAAGTGCAGGTTAATTTATTAAATTTTTATTTTATATTTTGTGTTAATTATTTTTTTTGCATTAATTTTTTGGGGGCTGTGGAACGAAAAATTAGAGTTTCCATTATTTTTAATAGGAAAATTTGATTTGGTTTACGAGTGTTTTGCATTTGTGTTTTGAAGCAGGCAGTCCAATCATAGGTTCGGTGTGCTGAGGAAACTTTCTGCCTTGATGGTATCCAAGCACTAGTGAAACACTTGGATAGTATATTATGGGATTATATACATAAATGAAGCCAGTTTTTACTCTCATAAATATGTTTTGTTATTCTGCACACTCTAAAGTCCCCATAAACAACCCTAGAATATCTTTCTCTAATAAATTATTGTCACAGTTTTTAAAAAACGTTTTCCTGCGTGTTTGTAAGACCAAACACAAACATTAGTGCAAAAATCTGATTTCAAACCTTCTAGATTCAGAATCTTGTGGCTAGAATGGTGAGAGTAAGGTTAAGTTGTTACAGGTTGTTTTTGTTCAAGTGTGCGAAAATGCTGACAGTGCAAAATAATATGCCCGAAAGACTTACAGCAAAGGGAAATGATGCACATGGCATGGAGCTTGTTCTCCGAGCGGATGTAGGAGCGCATGCAGATGACAAAGATGTTCCCGAAGCAGGTGGTGGCAGACACGACCCAGACGAAGACACGCAGCACGATGTTAGCGAGCAGGTCCTCAAACGACGAGATGCCATCTGTGTTGGGCTTGCAGCTGCGTACGTGAGGAGCATAGCCGCAGTACTGGAACTTTTTAAAGTAGCTGTGTTCAGGAAAAGAGAAACAAGCACACTGAGCTGAAGGATAGAGGAGATTTTGGGTTATTTGTTTCTCAACAGAGGACGGCAGAAACACCAGTCACAACATTAGGGTACTATGTATTCCATTAATAATTATGTACATTCAAGGTGTGTTTTAGAGCCAGAAAATAACAGGAAGATGACCTGATGATTATCTGATGACCTACCGGCTACACGATGCTTTGTCACACAGATAAGAAAGTAACCTAGCAACCAACAGCTTCTGTTCTGCTGATTACTTACAATATATAAGCAGTATATTCTGGTCGACTCTCATTTAAAAGAAAAAAAAAAACATCTGAAAATGGATGAAGGAGGTAATAAGGATATTAATTTGCAGAACTTTGATTTGTTATCATAATTTAATTACCCCAGATGCTGTGCAAATATGTGATTCTGCATGGATTTGGTGGCGTTTCTTAGTTTGGTGTTAGCTTTCGCTCATTCAGAGCTTCTGTTAAAAATAAGATGATACTCTGGAATATGCTTCACATTTCGTAGCATGAGTGACTAATACTGACATTTTTAAGCTTTCTGATTAATAGCTAACTAATTGTTCCAGGGTGTAGAATCTCTTGTTCCACACACCAAGTAGTACAGTTTGTCAAGTGAGATATGACGCAACATAACAGCCTTTGTTGAGGAAGATGAACTGCATCCATCCTCATTTTTCAGAAGCTTATATAGAAAATTATTACTTTTATGCCAACTCTTCAAGAACATGTTTGTGTTTGAGTAGAGGAAGTGTTTATAAGCTTTCTTTCTTACTTGTGATCTATGTCAGCTCTACATCACATCACATAGCGCCAACTTTCTGTTACTATTCTATAAGATAACAAGTCTGTTATGTAAAATTGATAAACGTCTAGGCTGCATGTATAGTAGAGTAGAGTTGCAGGTTTGATCTTGCTCTTGGTTGGCCATTTTTTTCTTATTTCATAATCAGTAAAATACACCTACAGTATATACTGCAGATACATAGGTTCCCTTTCAAAAGCTACACTCGATGCTGCGTGATAACGCTATGGGAACGTCTTTTTGTTCCACCGGTTGTGAAGCAGGTGTGTGTCAAACACGCCAAAACTTTGGCTTATATAACCTTAGGTCAGGTGGCGTCAGAAAGTAAACGTACAGCTGCCAGAAAGTAACTTTTTACTACTTTTAGAGAGTATTAGGTCTTATGGCAGCTGTATCCACGGTGATACACGGTAATTTGTGTTTTCCCTTGCTCTTTATCCGGGAAAGTCCTAAAAATAATAAGTTTTTTTTTTGGGTTCACCATCCACGCTACAAAGGGCTAACTGCTAATCGCTATGTCTTCTGTTCAGCTCAGGTTAGTTCCTGACAATCTGTATACTTAATAGTATATTTTTTGTTTTGTTTAATAATATTTGTTTTTATAAAAAAAAAAAAAAAAAGAACAAAAAATCAGGCAAGCCAAAGGAAATATTTTGTTAAAAAGATGCTCTTGTTTTAAGACACTCTTGAAGAAGGTATGGTTACACGTAAATAAAAAGTAATGTTTGAAAGTAATTCATATTGTGTTGGCAGGTCTATGGTAACAGCAAACCAGAAATCAGAATATCTGCTGAGGGTTTTAAGTCATTCATAGTGTCAACTTCCTTGACATATAGTTTCTTTTTAGCCCGAATTAGATTTAATTCCATCAGACGAATATCTATTACCTGTTTATTGTAGTATGATCATTACATATAAATGATTTAAAAAAAGGCATAAATAATTTTATAGGGAGATGTTATATCGCAAGAAATATCGTTATCGCAATATTCAACAACAATATTGCATATCGCATATTTTCCTAATATCGTGCAGCCCTAGTTAACACCCGTTTTGAACCACTCTAGCGTCTGTCAGGCTTCTGACCCTTAATATTTTTTTTCTCAGGCTTTGTCAGCCTCCTCATGTTGCTTAGACTTTGCCCCTGGACTGGTCAAAGCTATTCTGCATCCTCACCCTAACCATCTTCCGAAGGTTCCATTCTCGACTATGCACAGAGTTGTTCTCGAAGCCTCTGTCCTCTGCCATTTACAGCTCCCCACCCTTACTGTGTCCAGTAGGTGCTCTTCAGATTTACGTCCACTACACTAGCCAGTGGCGTAAGTCAGAGCAACTTTTTATTAGACAAACGCTGTCACATTGGGTGAAAGATGCTATTGCCCTAGCCTATGAGGCGTGTGGTCACACTTAGCCGCTAGGAATCAGGGCTCATTCGACCAGGGGGATTGCCTCATCTATTGCGCTGGCAAGAGGTGTCCCCTTGCAGTAAGTGTGTGGCAGGTTGGTCCTCTCCGCACACATTTGTCAGATTTTATAGTTTGGATGTCCATGCTACTTAGGGCTCGCGGGTCCTCGAGTCAGCATCCCAAAGTTCTGTCTGAGACCTCTTTGGCAATTGTGTGCACACTACACAACCATGGGGGTCCAGACACTTGCAGTGCGGCGGCGTTGGTATTCTTGTTCCCATAGCTTTTTCACGCAGCATCGAGTGTAGCTTTTGAAAGGTAACGTTTCGGGTTACTTTGCTGTAACCCTGTTACCTGAAAAAGCGGAAAAGAGATGGAGTGCGGCATTGGAGCGCAGCCTCCACATGCCAGTCACTGGCATCCTTTCAGACAAAAATTGACCTGAGGATGTTTCCGGGTTCAGTCCTATTTATAACCCGCAGGTGCACCTCATCAGATGACTTCACCTGACCGAGGTTATATAAGCCAAAGTTTTGGCGTGTTTGACACAGACATCCTTCACAACTGGTGGAACAAAGAGACGTTCCCATAGCGTTTTCACGCAGCATCTCTTTCCCGCTTTTTCAGGGAACATGGTTACAGCAAAGTAACCCGAGATTAATCTAGCCTTATGTTTGTCAGTGCTGGATGATTTCCGAATATTTATTTCTTGTGCAAAAAAAAAAATCAAATACAGTGGTACGTCGACATACGAACGCCCCACCTTGAAAAAATTCATCTTGAGAACTGAAATTTTGCAAGAAATTTGCCTCAGCATGCGAAACATTTTCAGCATATAAGCAAATAAACCCAGCTAAAGTGAATGCCAGCTTACATAAAATGCATGCAAGCCGTTCAAAACTTGTTTGCGACAGTGGAAGGCCAAGCGGAGCAAGTTTACAGATTTTTTTTACAGACATTTTTTTCCATGAAGCGATGCACCCATCATGCATAGTGTCTACTGTACAAAACTCTGGGGGCAGTGTAATGATCTGGGGTTGCTTCAGTTGCTCAGGTCGATGCTTTGTGGCAACATAATGAAGTCAGCTGATATGTACTGAATGACCAGGTTATCACATCTATGAAGTTATTCCTTCCTTAAGGTATGGCCATATTCCAATACTCAGATTGTGAAAAAGAACATGAACTGGCTGCCACGTTGTGCCGTAACGGTGGTCGGAAAAAAAAAGAGGGAATTACTTAATACCCATTAAAGGAGATTGTATATAAACTCTAAGTAATATAAAGTGTAAGGTACTAGGCTGTTTTTAATATTATATTATAATATAATGATTTGTATGTTAGTGTGGTTGGACAAGTGGAGCCAAATCGCGTATACAGTACATGACCCAATTTTGCTGACATGCCATTTTCCTATTGCTAATTTGTCACCTGTCTGTATGTGCAGTATAATGTAGAAATTATGTAAAGTATGCAACTGTGTAGCTGTTTAAAGGGATAGCTAGTTTTTTTTCTTCCAAGTTTGTCTTAAATCAAAACTGAAGTTCATAGAAGTGCATTACGGTAGGTCTTGGACTTAATAAATTTTCCTGCTCCGAACACCGCCCTTAAAGTTTGTCACCCAGAGGGCGAGTACAATGTAAGTAATCGAGGCCAAATTCCACAACCTTCATTCCAAATATTTATCTGAGATGCGTATGAAGCTTCTGCAGTGGCAGTAAGCTAAACCGAGTTTTGCGTCTTTTAAACTCACGGTGTATTTAGTACAAATGCTTACTTTTACCTTTCCCCAGAAAAAGTAGGATGAAAAGAAAAGAGTTGAATTTGTAGTAAGCAAACATCTTTCATCTACTTTTAGCAAATTGCAAAAAAGTACAGATGCTGTTCACACTTTTCTCAAGAACAAAACACCCAGATAACAGACCTTAGAGTGCTTCCAGAGCAGTGAGTAGCTCATGTTTGCGAAAATGACCAACATTTGTAAAAGGAAAGAAAAAAAAGGAAAGTCTTACATATGTGAGAGGTTTTTAAGAGGTTCAAACATCCTCCTGTGAATGTTTCCAATCTCGATGCCCTCGATGCTTCTGAAAGACAAACAGCTTGCTCTTAGCCATTAGGACATTTCTTATTTGCTTTAAAACAGGATCGAGCTTTTTGGGCCATTTACAGAAATATTTGATGCATAAAAATGAAAATATACAGCATCTTTGTTAAAGGACGGTACAGGCGGAGGAGTGATATACTGTAGTGCGGCACCATTATGAAAACGATAAGCTTGCCTTTCTTTTTTCTTAGGCTCATCTGAATGCATGTATCTAATAACAAGTACACAGAGTGACAGTGTGATAATGACTGCTCCTCAGAGCCCTATAGTGAGATGAAGAAAAAAAAACGATGCTTTAGTTTTTTTTTTTTTTTTTTTTTGAAAGCTTGTTTTTGCTTCCAAAATGCTCCGGGCTTCAGACGCTGCTAGTTATATAGTGAGGAACAGCCACCCACATTGACTATTCAACGAGGTTACAGAAACCATGTTTTGCTCTATTGATGAATCATTTACAAGTGATATTCTGTGTCTCATTTCGACTTTAAAGATCTATAATAACCCCAAACACTTCATGCTATCTGGGTGTCTCTTGAGGTGGACTCTTTTTTATTTCTTCTGAAGATTTACTAACAGTAGGACCAAGAAACCCAATTTGATTAATGCTTTAAAGAATTCTCTAAAACATACTTTTTACATAATAATAGTAAAAAAAATAAACCACATTATGATTTATAGTTTTAGAAAAGCATGAGTCGTGAGGGTCATCTATTGATTCAGACTCAGTGTCTTCACTGCCGGTTCAGTTCAAGGGAAAAGGAAATCAATATGAAGAATGCGATCTTAAGGCAAATATAAAGAGAGCAAACTGTGACCCATTAGTGCTACAAATTCTCTTAAGGATTTCTAGATTGTCTTTTGTTCCTTTTCTCCCTGTGCTCAAACCTAAACTTGTAATCTTGTGTTTATCTGTCTCATGTTTCACTTTGATCACTGAGTTTAACTTTCTAATAGTTCGTCAATTCGGCGTCGTCTAACAAGTACGTACCTCATCCTGTTTTGTTTTGATTTACAGATTATATCTTGTGCCTGTTTACACGATAATTACCTTGTCTTGACCTCTGTTATAACCCTATGCCTACAGTAGTATTATTGGACAGCACTAAGTCGTGCCACCACTGAGTATCCTGAAACTACCATCCAACATCTACATCACCTTGTCTTAAAAGAACAATAAAAGTTGATGGACATTATGTCTCCATTCCACTGACCCGAATTTGCTCCTTATTCAAAATTGGCTCTGAAGTCCTTGCGGTCTCTACCAGTTTGGTTAATTCTTTAAGTGCAGCGACCTACCCATCCACACACCCCCCCTACCCCCAATTGAACCCTTAACAGTGGAAACAAATTTGTCAGGACATGAAAACGGATCTACAGCGTATTTTGACATGAGCAATATGAGCAATAAGGGTGTGTTATCGAAATAATAATGTTTCAATAAATGCCTGTTATGGATTTAACAATGTTCTACTGAGCCCTAAATACTGTAAATGATAATGCCTGTCATGTTGTTGTTTTTTGTGATCTGAGTGTATTATGAGTGAAATAAAGCTGATCACATCAAGTGCACTTTCACTTTGCAAAAGGTATATATTTCAGATGAGTAAAACTAAAGAGGCCAAACTGGTCCCCTCCCTACAGTAGCTGTGGGAGTACTGGGGTACTATTATTGATTTTACATTTCATCTGCTTTGCAAAAGTTGCCACTCTTTGTGACTGAAATCAAGGGATTGAAAAAAGGGGATTGGCAAAGGTTCCACCACTTTTTTCTTTCCAGGTGAAGAAAAATAATATTTGTGTAATCCTGTTGTTATTAACACACAATTGCAGCTGTGTAAAGACATCACTCACACACAATTACACCTTTAAATTGTGATTGTGCTTTAAAACAGAGTCAGGATTGATAAATATTGATAAAGGAGGGAAATGTCATTATTTTACAGTAAAATTAACAAATTTGCACTTTTAATATTCATAAGACACTCAAAGCTTTATAAACGTGATTAAGTGAAAATCGTGTACGCATATTCACGAGAGAGATTTACAATCATACATGCAGTATGTTATATCCCACGTTATACAGTATGCGGGATCTTTGTTTTTCGTTTTCTTTAATAATGATTTTTCATTGCCTGTGTCTTCTCCATATATTTTTATTATTATTATTATTATTATTGTTACCTTTACTTTTTGCTTTTCTTCTTCATTAGTGCTAATTCCTAGCATCGCTTTATGTTCGAATGCACAGGTACAGTAAATGCGTGTATATATTTTATTTCTGTTTTTTATTTTGTGACTTGATTCTGAGCTTCGGCAGCACGAGTGTATGCTGGTCCTGTCATACATTACACATAATATTGTGTGTGTTTTGTAGGATTCTCTCTTAATCAAGTGTGTTATGCCTTGAATGTTGCCGTGAATACAAATAGTGATGCACAGTTTTGTGTTTGATTGAACTCAGTGCAGATATGCAGGAGTCATTTTTCCTGTCCTAACAGAGAATACAGAACCTGAGACATGCAGGGTGAGGTGTATGGTGTGTGAGGTCTGGGGGCGTCTCGTGCACTTATGCGCAAAACAATGTCCTTATTTTTTAAATCTCACTCCAAGCTTTTCTGAAAAGTTGGCAGCTCTGCCACACTAAATAAAATTAGACGATCAATTTAAAATTAAATTAAAGATAAATTTGTCATCAGACTATTTTATGAAATTAACAGGAATGAACAAACCATAGACATTTTAGATTGAAACCTTTTTATTGTGCAACATACTTTAACATGTAATAAATCTTTTGATTGGGTTTAATCATGATTGTTTTCCTTAAAATATCATTCTGTTAATTTTGTCATTACGTCCATCTACATTTAATAATGAGGATTGTTGGATGCCGAATGCTGCCGAACAGGTAGGGAGGTGATAAAAAAAAAAGGACTCCATAAATGGGTAGAAAATCAACAATGACTCGATAACAGCGCTTATTAGTCAAAACCGGCAAAACAGGGCGTTAATATCGGGACGGGGCAAGTGACGACCACTTCAGAATCCGTGGCCGAGCTCTCCAGTGGTCTTTACGAATTTGCATCTGTCTAGATTTGGGAGGGAGCACATTCGGCCCGGTGGAATGGGGACCTAACTTCGGCATACTGTACAGTAGGTCGTTCAACTTTTTATAATTTTTTTTTTTGTTCTAATTCATTGCAAGCAAATAATTGATTCCAAGCAGAAGCATTCTTGAGTTCTTGATAAAGGAGGGGTGTCGGCTGTCTGATACTGTAAAGAACACTACGTAAAGAATATTTATGGACATGACGCCACTGAAAAGAGCAATTTTTATACCCACTTTTGCATTGCTTTATATACTTTCATCAAAAGTATTAGGCACATGCAAATGAAGGCAATAGAGCAAGGGTGGCATTAAAAAGAAAACCCCTATAAAACCCAGTAAACAGTAAGTGACAATGCTTTGGGGATCCTTTTGTATTGTAAAAATCCAACAATGGACCAACTGTTCATGCACTATTAATCTTAATGTGATATTCAATGTTTCAGCTCCTAACAGTTTATGTGATAATAAAGAAAGCGTTTAGCAGCTCCCGCTATTTTTTTTTTTAATTTTTATATACAGTAACATACATTTACGGTGCATTTTGTTGAGAGGATGTAAAATATTTAAGGCCACAGACAGTAAAGTCGACTTACAGCGATTTCAGCTTGTGCAGTTTGTCAAAATGGTCCATTAGCAGCTCCTGAATTGGGTTGTATGAAATATTCCTGTGAAGTAAAAGCAAAGAAATTGGCTATCGCTTTCAAATGACTGACATTCATCTCAAAGCTCACGGTAGTTACAGTTTAGGGGAATTGTGCAATGTCGTGATTGAGGGCAGCTCAGGCAGGTCGAGGGTTCAAGCAGTTTGTAGTTATAAGTATAACAAGGAAGGAAAAGGACTTACAGCTGCAGCAAATCCCCCAGATTTATAAAAAGATCAGGTGAGATTTTCTCAATTCTGTTACTCGATAAGTCTCTGTGAGAAAAAAGAAATAAATAAAAATTAACTTGGCTTAGACTGAGAAGCTAGAGGCAAATAAGATCCAGGCCAAAGTATTGGCATCCCTTTCATTAAATTATGCAAGCATTTTTGTTTAAAAGAAAACAATACACACATTTAACTTTGCTAATCATACAAAATTATTAAAAACTTAAATGTTTAAATTATATATTTTTTCTAATAAAAACTATATTAGTATATCTTAATACAGCACTTTATAATGATGGCTTGCTAAACAGAAAATAATAAATACCCTAATGGTCCTAGTTTAAAGCATTTCCGCAGTTCATAGGTACAGCTCATATTTTCTAATTTCATGGCATTTTATGCCAAAATATTTAGACCCTATAAATATTCTTTGTCAAGGTTAAAAACGTAATAAGTAGAAAATTTATGCAGTCATTGCAAGCCATTAAAAGCACGATTAAGTCAGGAAGATAAGAAAAAACACAAACAAACAAACAAAAAAAAAACTGTACGATAACGAAAGACATAAAACATTCTAAAACTGAAGACTGAACCTTTTAATTGTAGAACTTCAGGAAAATTTTAGTTTTTTTTTTATTCTGATAAATATAAAGCCATATCTATGCAAAGCTTGGATGGCTCTGGCAGGAGACTTGTTGATGCACATTTCAGTAATAACCCCAAATACGAGGAGTGTTTCAGTCACACCAGGATTTTGATTGTGCTGAATAACAAAACACCTTTATTTTCTTTATGTGATCCCCTGCTACCTACTATTAACGTAGGCCAGGGTTTCAGGAGTGACGCAAGATCATGGCTTCACCATGCTCAGAAAACTTTCTACCTTGATAACATCCACTTGGAAAATTGCATTAGTGTAGTAGAGTGTAGTAGAGTGCATTAGTGAAGTAGTGAAACATTGGGAAAAGTGCATTAGTGTAGTAGAGAATTATATAAAGAAACATATATATTTTTCTTTTTTTAAAACTGTGTTCTGTTATTCTGTACGACCAAATCAAAAGAAAATTACACAATCTGTGTTTTCTAACTTTTTGTTCAAATTTAAACCATGTTGAGAGCAGAAATCAATTCATACTCACATGCACAAATTTAAAATATACACTTCTTACAGAAATCTTTAACTTTGTTAGACTTTAAATTACATTGCGTTGTTATTAACCCCACAGTAATATTAACTGCAGAGTGTAAACAGTTCTGGACACTTTTCTTTTTGCAGAAAAAAAAGAGCTATTTATATCACCATATTTTTATCTTCTGTATGGGAATATAAATTTTTCATTCATTCATGATAAGTTATTAGAGTCAACTGTATCTTTGAAGTCCTGCACTCTGTAGGAGAACAAATCTCATTTCTTAAATGAGAACTGGGCCAAATTGTGCCAGCTTTAGAACTGATGAGGAAATTGGACCAAGCGATTTCTTAATTTGGGTCTTAGAAAAAAAACAAAAAACGGTTAGACTTTAAACTCTAGAGAATATTATGGGTTAATTATTTCTGCAAAATTGTATTTGCAGGAGATCAAACTGACTCGGAACGTACAGCTCGCCCAGCTTGCGCAGCAAAGAGAACGCCTGCTCATGGATATGACTGATCCTGTTTTTCTGAAGCACTCTAAAGAGAGAGAGAGAGAGGGCGAGAGAGAGAGAGAGAGAGAGAGAGAGAGACAGCCAAAGAAAGTAGAAAAACAATGAGAGAGATAGTGAGAGATTTTTACATTATTATCTAACAAAAAAAACATTTTTTATATAAGCATTTTAGAAAACAGCACAATTGATTTCATTATAAATAAATTTTCTTACATTACATTGCATGCTTTATTACATCATCGTTTCTATAGAAAGCAATAACAGGGATTTAAAGAATAAAGGGAGGCATGAATGGGTTAAAAGCACCTGTAATTATTAATATGGTGACGTTTGCTGTGAGAGGTTTTTTATTTGATAGTGTCCTTCAGATATGACCTCATGACTTTAGGATGTTGTAGTTCCTTGGTAACATATTAAGTTGTTTTTGTGTATCTATAAATGAATGCATGCATGTGACATTTTATTCTTTAATTACTGTAGTTAAAATGGTTGGAATGTTGTGACATGATGTTGGTTTGGTATCACACCACCCTGTGTTTTATTCCTTTCACAGCAAACTGAGTAATGTTACGTTATACTTCATAGAAAATATATTATATAATGTTATTAAAAATGGATAAGTAGCTTCCTAAACTTGTCCAAGGAGCAGGAACTTAGGAGACTTTAATTATTGTTTACGAAACAATTATTTACACGAGAGGGAACATTGTTTACATACAGAACATAATTTACCAATGAAATATTTGGGAAAAAATGATAAATCTGTGGCTGTGTACAGCATGGAAAATATTCTTACAGCACAGTAAGCATGCTACAGGAGTAGAATGTTCTATTGTCAACAATCTCCATCTGATTCCCTTCCATATCTCTGTAAACACACACACACACACACACACACACACACACACAGTAACGTTCATAGATTTGTGATTATTACATAAACAGTTGTAAAAAAAAACTAGTAATTTAAATTAAATGGCTTTAATACCCTACAATAAAGAATTAATACCCTGATCACCACTAACAGTGAACTATCCTTTATATAGATGCAAAAGTTTGCATCCCCCACAATGAGAAAGGATCATAATTAATCTCTAACTTACAGTTTATGATATAAAAATATAGTTACAATTATATAGTAATATACATATATATAGTTAAAACAGAGTCCCAAAGTCCCAAAAGGTCTCATTACTTTATAGTGTAGAAACAAATTATTTATCAAAATTTTTGTGGGAACCAATTATTTATCTTGTAGGAACACATTCAGTAATCATTTTTAAAAACTATGGGTCTGATGGATGCACATACTTTTAAACAATGTTTTTTTTTTCTTTAAACAATGTGTCCCACAATAAATAAACGAGCTAATGTTAGAGAAAATTAATTAATACCTCCTGATTTGAGAATTCACCCAATTGACTTTAATCCGTATTAATTACCCGTGAATGTTTGCACATTAATATTTATGACTGTTAGTTGTAGAGATAGCAAATGCGGTTCTACACACATTCTGTATTTTGATATGGCATACAAACAAACCGAATCGATCCGAACGCCGGCTAAGTTGCGTGCACGTTCAAAACTTTTTTACAACCGTGAAAAGCCAAACAAAGCAGTTTAAAAATTGTTTTGGTGGGAGTGAAGAGTGCCAGTAAAGGCAAGGACAGTTTCAGTCGATAAAATGTATGCAAATATTTACTATTTTCAGAATTTTCGTCTTCAAATTTAGGTGATTGTTCGTTGTTTTGTGTCAGGTTTACAGGTTTCTAACTGAGGAAGTAAACAAAAATGAATCCTTTGTACGGAGCCATTTCATTGGCTGGAGACTGCGAGATTGACTAATCAAAAATACCCTTACATTTCATCAGCCTAAAACCACATAATTGGGGGGCGGGATTAACACGACCAACTAAACGTTTGTGACCGCCATCTTTAAAAAATGAACTCAATATGCTATGGGCTGCTCAACTGCTTTCTATAATAAAGCCAGGAAAACGGCTCACAAAGCCATATTGAAGTTCGCTGTCGTTGTTGTTGTTGTTCTTTCCGCTAACATTTTTTTTGCCATCATCATTGCCGCTAGCGCTAGCATTCCCACCAGCATTGCGGCTTGTATTGCTGGGAAAGATGAAATGTGCACAGATGTAATCAGTGATGTAACAGCGTCAGAAGATAAGAGGGCGGATCATGTTGTGCACATAAATTAAAACAATATATTTTTATTTTTTTTTATTTTTTACAAATTTATGCTTAACATACACAGGATTAACCACGAAAAATTATTACTGCAAATTATTTATCTTTTAGTAACATATTTATCTTGTAGGATTAAGTTACAATATGTATCTTGTAGTAACACGTTATTTATCTTGTAGAAACAAGCATTATCTTGCGGGAACAACTTTATTTGTCTTGTGGTAGGAAGCTAGCTATCTTATGTTATTTTCTTCATACATTAAAGGCATGCTACAGTAAGCTTATGATAAAATTGTTTCTACAAAATAAATAACTTGTTCCCCAAAAATAACAACTTATTCCCAGAAGTTTCCAAAAACCTTTTGGGAGTTTAGGAGCTCTGTAATCAAATTGGTTAATATCCACCTGCCGAACCTGCAGAATACGTTAACAGCTAGTTATTTTTAAGACTTCAAACTTACAGCCAATTCAATCGTGGCATCTCCAGGCATATATCATCCACATTAGTCAGAGCATTGTTTAAAAGAACCCTACAACAAAGCGATACACACCACACAAACACACTTAAAGGCATAATAGTTATTTTAACACATCACAGACAGACGTATTCCCATGTTTTTAAAAAAAGTGTTAAAAGTGCTATAAAAGCAACAGTTTGGGGACAAAAACTCACAGCAGCACGAGGGAGCTCAAGCCTGAAAAGGTCAAAGAGGAAATGTGGTGGATTTTGTTGTTTTCCAGAATTCTGCAAATGAATACAAATGCGAAGGTGTTCATTAATAAACATTAAATCTTCAAAGAATAGCATGTGTTTCAAGCACCGGCTCACTAAACACTAATTGATGCATGAAGGCTACGGCCTCTAAAAAGATTTAATCAGCAGCCAAGTGCCGAAAAGCATTTCAGAGCCAAATTCACTTGCTCATGTAGTGCAACGTGTACACAATGATCAAGCAGGATTATGATAGATGTGATTACACCGTATGATAATGCTAATGAAAAAGAGAGAGGCATCTTAGTTGCATGCCAGGATCAATACGAAGCATGGGAATAAACATTTCTTACAGCCATTCCAGTTTGTGCAGGTCCTGAAATACTCCTGGCATCAGGCTAGAGATCCGATTATGGCTCAAATACCTAAGAAAACAAAAAAGACAGAATTTAACCAGAGGGTTTTTATTAGTTAGTAAATACAGATTTAAGTAAGTGCTATATAAATGCAGATTTGTGAAGCATAATTTAAATCAGACACATTAAATAACGTGCTGAATACTGAATAACACTAAATTTGAAATATAATAGGTGTATAATTTTATTTAATGTTCCTTTCCATTGAAAACATGTATTCAGATGATCCAATGAATTTTATCCAACGATCATTTATACAAAACATTTTCATGGAATCTTAAGTTTGTGGTCAGAAAAAAGAAAGAAAGCTAATTTTGGTGGTATCCTCTAGGTTAGTACTGTAACTGAGACACTAGCCAATCATGAGCTCATGTACAGGATGAGGAAGATGGCAGACAGGTTCTTCCTCGGAGTGTGTTGTGTCACATAATTATGGCTTCACGTTTCTAAGAGGAGAGAAACATGTAAGCTTTCACATTTCCTGGTTGGTAGGTGCTGTATGATGGGGCAGAGCTGGCTGATGAGTGGGAATTGGAATTGGCAGGTGACCAATTTCAGTGACAATTTGGGGGAAAAAAGCCAAAAATACAACTTGCAACAAATGAGAATATCACCTATCAGTAACAGCATGTATGGGCAGATTTTTAGCCAACATCAAAATGAAGGAGTAGTGTCTTATAGCTGGGTTCTAAGAGCATAAATAGCAAAACCTCGTTGAGCCGAAACTGTATCTTGGAACAGACAACAGATTTTGTAAGAAAAATTAAAAAAAAGGAGATTTGAACATTTATTTAAAAAATAAAACTTTGTACTTAAAATGAACTGGAAGCTAATGACAGTAAATTATAAAGGGTGTTCAAGCCAAACCGGGACTTGCAATTTCTCATGGATTTAGTCATTTAACAGATTAACATTTCCAGAAGACTTCAAGCACAGTCCAGTGATGAGACTCTTTGCCGCATTAGAATATATAAATGCTGTAAATGTTTTAATGTCTGGGAGTTATTGCCACACCCCCTGTGGAGTCCTGACCTCACTCCAAGTCATTTCCACATGGTTGGGCAGTTAAAGGAGTTCCTGGGAGGCCAGGGTTTCTGACATGAAGGATGCAGTCTGATCATCACTCCAGTGTGTTAAGAAAACCCCTTACCTTCATGGTATCCATGCACTAGTGAAACGCTGGTTTAAGTGCATTAGTGTAACAGGGTATTATATAGAGAAATAATATTATATAGCTATATAATATTATATAGCTTTTACTCTCATAACTGTGTTCTGTTATTCTGCACAATCAAAAATACTGGTTTGACTTTAACATCCCTCGTAAATTAAAAATGGGTTAACTATAAATAAAAAAAACTGAGCACTCACAGCCGTGTTAAGTTGTAAAGGCCTCGGAAAGCATAGGGTTCAACCACTTTGATGCGGTTATGCTGTAGGTATCTAAAGAAAAAATATAATATTTATCTTTAAATATCACAGCCAGGATCAGCAGCATTAAAGCACAACTTTTAATCTAACATTACATTCTATGATGGTGATAAATATACAGTGTAAATCACTTTCACAGTGCTGCTAATAGAAAACAAAATCAAACTATAAAGCATTTATACTGTAAGACATTGTGTATGATTTGGTAATGTTTCTTTGAGGATTTTTTATGCTGTAACTATGCAAGCAGATGATTTACAACAGGTTTAGTAATGGTGTGTATGCTGTATCAGATAAATAAAGAAAGCTCATAGTTGGCCATTAATTTTGTAAAGGTTCATACTGTGGGTCAAACCACAACTACAATTTGCCAGCAAACTTACAAAGGTATTGTTAATATTCTCTTTTTGCACTTGTTTATACTGATTAGTCAATTAAATGAAGATTATTAGCTAAGTCTAATTAGTGTGGCTCTATTTTCTAGTGAGGCAGCTCAGTCGTTACAGATAATTATCCTTTTTTCAAAGGTTACCATCACTTCTATCCCAAATGAAAGGTACATCTTAATTGTCTCAGTTTTATATCATCATTTGCTTTCTTTTAAGTCCTTAATAAGTAAAAAAGAGAAAGAGAAATGCAGGTCCTTACAGCTTCTGAAGATTTTGGTACTTAATGAACATGTCAGCATTCAGTTTCCTCAAGCGGTTCCTTTGCAAAGACCTGGAGCGAGAGACACGGAAACAGACAGAGAGGGAGTGAGAGATAGCAAGAAAAAGAGTGAGAGATCCAAAGGAGCAGAATTTTTTTTTTTCAGTTAGTCTGTTTATTTTTTCTTATCAAGTCCTTCTCAATGTAGCTAAATCATAAAATTTTCCATCCATCCATCCATTTATCCATCTATTTTCTGTACCACATACTGTATACTGTGTAGGGTCTCGAGGGGCTGAAGCCTACACAGAGGGTGCCAATCTATCTCAGAGAACAAGCACACACATGCACACACACACACACACACACACACACACACACCCTATCATATACTTCAGGCAATTTGGAAACACCAGTCAGCTTACACTGCATGTCTTTGGACTGTGGGGCGAAACCGAAAGACCAACCTGTCAACTCCACACTCTGGGACTGGAAGGGAGATTCAAAACCTGGTGGTGTGAGATGACAATACTAACGTTTGAGCTCTGAGACTCTGCGCAGTGTGGACAATGTGGGACCACCATAGTAGTGGGGACTATAGCAAAGCTGTAAGAGTTTACCCATAAGAACTTTAGGGGAATGTCGTTAAGGAATTGGACTATTGATCGGAAGGTCCCAGGTAAAAATAAAAAATTTAACCTGCATTTTTGAAAAGAATCATGACAGAGCAGTGTTTCTGTTAGTGTGTGTGTGTGAAGCTGAAGTAAGATGAAAGGAGGGAGGGGGCTACTGTGTAGGATTACTCCCTCTCCCTCCTCTCGTCTTTTAAACAAAGTAGCCCCCACCCTCCTCTCAAATAAGAGAGGAGGGAGGGGGCTACTGTGTAGGACAGAACCACTGCTCTGTCGGCAAACTTCTTTTACAAGGAACACACAAATTGAATCACTGCTTTCTGACAGAGAGAAACTCTGGATCTTTACTAAGGAACCTCTCTAATGATGCTTGCTTTTGCTTTGCATGCGCGCAAACACATGGTCGCAATGTTGTAATAAACAGTACACGTGTGCACGGATGTTAAATATATCAGTGACACACGCACACTGAGGCTGAGCATGGGAGATGATTACCCATAATCCCGCAGCGCACATGAAAGAATAACCATTGTCTCAGTTGTGATCATGTGACGCTCGGTAGACGAAGCGCATGCATGCTACTCGTATATCAAACCCTCACTCGTTTATTAAGAAAACATTTCTTAACAAATTTTGCTCATCTTGCAAACTGCAGACAGAGGTTCCACTGTACTATGGCAAACTACAGTACATACTGTACCATAACATCCCATATTATTCCAGTGGTACAGTACCATTATAGGTACCGTAGGACTTTCTTCCTTTAGTGGGTACCATTGTAGTATTATGATGTGTACCTCAATATTTTAATAAAGATTATGGTATGTATTAGGTACGACAGTGGCTACAAAAGTTCAGCAGGAATCTTATATGTCATAAGTACATACTGTACCATATTATATATATATGTTAGTACAGATTTCAGGGATAGTATAGTTCAGGCAGTACCATACCATCAAAGATATTTTAAGCATATCTTGAACAGGGTACCAATCCATCGCAGGGCACACACACGTACACACACTCACATCGTCATTCAAACACTACGGGCAATTTGGGAACGCCAATTAGCCTAACCTGCATATTTTTGGACTGTGAGAGGAAACCGGAGTACCCGGAGGAAATCCACCAAGAAAATGCAAACTCCATGCACACAGAGACAGGAATCGAGCCTGGCCGGGAATCGAACCTGGACCCTGGATGTGCAAGGCGCACTTAATATCATGCTGTCATTTTATACCAATGAGTCAATTTAAATTTTTCTGATTTCTCCAAACGCTCATGAGAGAGGAAACTTGTAATCATAAAACCCATCCCACACTGTGCATTTTCATTAAAAGCTTCAATGGCACACTAATGAACAAAGCTAAATTGTCCCAACAGTGGGAAAATCGGGCCTCAATCAAGTAATCAGGAGGCAATAGCACTTTTAATGAAATGAAGCCGATTTGTTTTCAGTCCATTAAATTGCTTGTATACAATTTAATAAAATGCTAAAGATATTTTACTATGGTATGTAGAGTTTTATTGCATCACACTTCACATGGGACCACGGTAGTACTATGATGTGTATCACAATTTCTAATAAAGGTTAGCAGGTATCCAATATGATATATGTGTACAGTACATACCGTACCACATTGTATATGTTAGTACATGTTAGAGGTGTGGTATAGTACAGTACAGCCAGCATACCTTCTGGTACCTAATAAGTACCATAGTATCCACAAACATATTGTGTCTTAATTATTGGAGTCTGAAGGTTAAATCATGTCAACTAGACTTCTTTTTGAAGGTCAAAGGGTTCTCCCCTAAAATATCTGAAATGGATTAAGTGAACAATGGAGATGAACCCTTTAACTTTGGAGGACTTAAATATGAGCTTGGATGAGTTTGTTTCTACTCAACAATGAAGAAATCCAATTGACATGACTCAATGTTCAGATAACCTCACCTGGATGACTGAGAATCTTCACAGACATATTAACCTTTAAAGATTACCATAACATGTAAAATGATACTAGAGTATATCTGTAGATCTTACCATTAGGTACATAACCTTGTTTAAAATACAGTACTTTGAAGGTATCCTGGCATGTGTTCCATAGTAGAACCAGATTCTACATACAGCATATGTACTATTGTACCAAAGTGTGTACCATGCTGTACACGATCGGTGTATTCTAGTAGATCAGCAAATAAGTACCATATACCATGGTACAGTACTCTCAAAAATACCATGGTACTATATACTATGTTACAGGTTAAATGGAACTAACACAGTGCTATACTATGGTAAAATATCTTATAGGAAGGAAGAAGATGAGTTCATGAGCGTTTTTTTTTTCACTCAGCAGCAGCTGAGATGAAATCAACAATCAGAGCAATGCCTCTTTGGTGTGGTGAATATCATTAACCTAATTTTGTGCAATGAAGTTGTTTAATTTTCCACTGACTTTTGGGAAACTTCCTTCCCTGACTGCTTGGTTAAATCATAAATAAATATAAAACTGAACACAGCAATCATAAGAAGATGCCATAAATAAAACGGATAAAAAGCAGGGGTAAACAACTCCCAGATTTCAGATGCTAAAGACAGCCTCTGTTAACAGTTTTGCTGACACATTCTGTTCCAATTACAGCACAAAATTGGGGATTAAGTTAAAAAAAAGCAACGGATGTTACTTGGGTCTTTGAAGTGGCGGTTTGTTAAGCGGCAATTAACAACTATGTTTATGATGAATGCAACCACAGTACATGACACATAATTAATCTCCCTACAGTTATATAATTTATTTACGACTCAGACTGTGAGTCCTATTTAACCTGGAACATTACTTTTTAAAAAGATTTGCATTTTAAATGCAAGGACTTTTAAACTTTTAAAGCAATATTTTTTTTTTTTTTTTTTTTTAAATGACACATACTGTATAAAATCAAATCCAGTTTACTTTAAATTACTTTAACTCTAACAAGTTTGTATACAGTTGTCAAGCCTGAAATATGAGCAATAGATATGTAAATTATTTTAAGATGCCTTCTCTTCCACAAGCAAAATATTTTAATTAGTTGAATAAAAAAAAAAAAAATCAGAATAAAGATTTGTAAGGCACCGAAAGAAATAAATGATTGATTTGAATCAATCAATCTTGCAGCTGCTGCCTCACAGCTCCAGGTTCCCGTGATGCGTGCTGTGCAGCCGGCGTGACAGCCATGACATTAATTCATGCTGAATGTGTCTCGAACCCTGAAAGATTCTGTGTTTGCTCCAAAAACAAGAAGTCTGCTAGTGAAAACATAGTTATCTGCCCTCAATGGCTTGATTTCTCATGCAGAAATTTACCATCCGACTGCCACTTGAGCAGTGATGCATGTATACACACACACACACACACACACACACATTTCGCATCATGAGCATGATGAAGAGGAACTCACATCATGGTGATGTTCGTGGATACCGTAGGGACGTCTTTAAAGTGAGCACCGTTGCAGTCAAGCTCCAAATCCCTACACTGACACTCGACTGGTACGAGCCCGAGTACTGAGAAGAAGGAAAAGAGGAAGAGAGATGTTAGAGAGAGTGATGTATTTCAATTTGGACTGGCTTTCACAGAGGATTCTACAAGATCTTTTGCTAAAAAAAATATGCAAAGAAATCTACAGAGTTTCTCATGAAAGCGTAGAACCTTTTATTTACTGATTTTAATATCATGGATAATTATGAAATTCATTAAAGATTAGGCCATGTGCTTTGATAAGTCATGTATAATTATCTTATATGGTACATTTATTTTGACATTTTAATTTGTACATTTGTCGATGCATTGTTCTTACATAATTACTTTATTTACACATATTTGTTTTTGTCTTATTCATGCATTTTAATGCACATATGCATAATGTATGCATTTATTTTTACATCTCAATTTTTTTATATCATATTTGTTTTTTAAATAATATACTGCATTAATTATGTTTTATCATTATATAATATTTTGTTTTTATATACTGTTTTTAATATACTATAGTGTTTTTCAATATACTGTTTTTAACATTTTATTTTATCATTATATTATTTCGGATCGGTATATAGTACTGTGTCATACATCATTAACTTATATAGTAAATAATTTTTGACATTTTAATTTGTACATGCTTTTATTTGTCTGTTGATTTTTCTTACATAATTATTTACAAATTTTTATTTTTTAAATGTAGTGCATGTTTACATTTTTGTTTGTGAATATATGCATTTTTATGTACTTACTTTAAAATATGTTTTTACATTTTTAAATTTGGTTGTTTTGATTATAATATACAATTTTTTATACTTTGTTTGCAGAATGCACCATTTCAGGGTATAATATTCTGAGTATGTAAATCTCACGTAATTACACATAAAAAAATATAATTACATGCAAAATATATTTAATTTACTAATACTGTCTAACTGATATTGATATAGAACATGGTGCCTTACAAGCATGTTTACCAAAATATTTGTCCCTCATTCTACTGTAAATGAGAGACTTATTAAAAATTCAGTAGCTCAAAATAACCTTATTGCTCAGTGCCTGGCTTTACTGCATACACCTTTAATAATTAAAAATAACCTTTTTAAGGGAATCACAATCTTGTTGCATATTTATAGGAAACCTAATTTAATTACAACCTACAGTACTACTGTGCATTTGCGAGTATTAGTAAAGCCAGTTTTACAGATCCAAAAAGTAGCTGGAAGGTCAATAAAGAAAGTTGAATGGGAGGCAAAAATTGAGCTGACTGAGCGTAAAAGCTGTAATAATGATAAAACAGTCAATTTTTGCCCTGTCTAACACTTCAGATCCACTTCATAAGGTCGTGCAATTGAAATAAATACAGTTTGTATGAGACCAGTGGAGGAAGAAATTGACTGTAGGACCAAAAAAAAAAAAAAAAAAAAAGGGACGATACATACAGAAATATAGATCTCAGTGTGGACTTGAGCTGTTGCACTTTTGCCCTCAGATTGCATATCTGTCCACTTACTGAAGTTGTCAGTGGTATGTCAGAGGGTAAGATGTTAGAGTGGTGATTACATCCAATCACCAGTTCAAATCCCAGCATCCTCGAGCATGGCTCTTAACCCTCAGCCTGCTCAGTTGTATAAATGAGATAAAAGCTGGTCTGGATAAGGGTGGCTTCCAAAAGCCAGAAATGTAAGATGTACGAAAACACACAGTACAA
Organism: Clarias gariepinus; assembly: GCF_024256425.1. Lineage (NCBI taxonomy): Eukaryota > Metazoa > Chordata > Actinopteri > Siluriformes > Clariidae > Clarias > Clarias gariepinus. The sequence continues at coordinate 5,894,017 of NC_071109.1, read as the reverse complement.
TCTTGTCCAAGAAGAGATCGAACTTGGTCAGTTCCAGAAGCTTCATTGCTTCTGAAAATTTGACAAATTTGTCTGACTTGTCAATAGGTAAAGTTTAAACAATGGATGAAACTTTATTATTTCTGTAGCAAAAACTCATACAAACTGATGATCTAATAATTTCTGCACAAACTACAGTATCGCTTTCTCATTTCTTTGACCAAAATGTGTCATACTGGCTCCAGGCTATATAATCTTACCCTTTAAACCAGCAAAGCATTGGTAAATTGTATATGTACGTTTCACATTACGTTCTTAGAACAAGTGCTTAATACTTTTACATAATTATAATTACTGTTTTACACATTGTTTCCCATAAGGTTATATAGCGATAGCAATTATGTTAGGTAACAGTAGAACCTGTTCGGAAGAACCTTCTAAGAACCTTTTGAGAATGTGAAATGTATTGGGAATGTTCTTTGTTACCTGCAGAAGGCTGTAACTTGAACCTGTCAGTGCCATGAGAATGAGTCCTTGATGAGTCCTTGTTGTCTAACAGTGTAAGTGTTTCCTGATCAAAACTTTAGCTAAGATTTGATGACAGTGATTGAAAATGGTGAAAGCTGCACTTATTCTGTATGGCATATTTCTATTTCCACAGTGAACAGTTACACATTACTGTATGTGGAAGATTAACGACAAGAAATTGGACAGGATTCACATTTACACCTTGTGCTGTAATTTGTTGACAGAACATGTCATATGATACTGAAAAGAAAAAGACCAGACTGTTTTACAGCACTGCACAGCACAAACAAAAAAATACATAATTAGACGCGGAAAAACATTCCTTAGGCAGAACCGTATGAGGAATTACAGCTTTCTTAGTCTACACTTCCTGATTTGTCACAACACAGATTGTCATCAACTTCACAATGCAGCACTGAAAGAATCTATTGGAGTGTCTTATCCATCCTCTGCAGGCTTCTGCTTTGACGACCCTCAGACGTTGTGTCCAGAGTGGCCAAGTATTTAAATAATATGGTTGATCATTGGTTGACCTCATTGCTATGTTTGTCTGCTGTGCCTCGATAAGCTTACCGACGTCAGGAGAGCCACAAGCAAACATGCAAACATGCGTAGTGTCATGTACATCTGTTACGGGAAAAAACATAAGCCGTTTTAACAAATCTGTATAACAAGGAGTGTTTGTCCATCCAGACATCTTTACACCTATATATATAGAACAGCTTATTGTGAATAAGGCGTAAAATACTCAACCTTACAGAATTTGCTTCTCTCTCCACAGTGAGAGAGAAGCACTGGAGCTTTTTTTAGACTGACCATTAGGTTCTTGGGTCACCTCCCTGACTAAGGGCCTTCTCCCCAATCGCGGCCCGCTTTCGGAAGAGTCCCGATGGTTCCAAACTTCTTCCATTTATGGATGATGGAGCCCACTGTGCTCATCTGGACCAGAAATTTCTCTGTACCCTTCCCCAGATCTGTGCCTCGATACAATCCTGTCTCAGAGGTCCACAAATTCCTTCGACTTCAAGACTTGGGTTTGTGCTCTTACATGCACTGTTAACTGTGGGAACTTATACAGACATGTGTGGGACTTTTGAAATAATGTCCAAAACTCCAGGTGGACTCCATTCGAGTTGTAAAAACCAATTAAGGATGATCAGTGGGAAAAGGAAGCACTTGAGCTCAATTTTGAGTGGCATGGCAAAGCCTGTGAAAACTTATGTACATGTGTTTTTTTTGTTTGCGCGCGCGCACACACACACACACACACACACACACACACACACACACACACACACACACACACACACACACACAGTCCTTCAAACATTCCTCTCTATTGGTAAAGTCAAGAATTCAAGACACATTCACAGAAAGTCCGATAGAAATGTCTAATATCATTGACAGATTATGATATATACAATGCACTTATTTCAGGGGTAAGACTATACAGCAGGGAAGCAGTATAATACATTTTGATCAACTTGACATTAGCAAACTGTAATGCAGTAAACAGTAATTAATCATATGCATGAATATGCCAATTTGCACTTCCAATTTTTTCAAAAGAACTGGGGATTTGATGATCTGGAGTTTGTATTTTGGGAATTTCAATTCAGATCTGAGAAATGTCCAACATATATCTTCTTTATAAAATCTAACATAATAAACATACTGTAATTAGACTTTTGGCACCACTGTGATGCAATAAGAAATGACCAGATATTCATTTATTTGGATGAACATTAGACAAATAGAATGGCATTGGGGGTTGTTTACATTACAATAATGACAAATACAAAGAGCAAAAATTGTTTTGGCTCGTCCTCACAATAGAAATTATTTATTGCATGGTTGTGACATAAAAAGTAAAAGTATTTTAGTGAAGAATTAAATTAATTTTAATTGTCGGATGGACAAAATTACAGACAAATATACCACCCAGGGTATGGATGGATGGATGGATGGATGGATAGATAAACAAATAGACAGACAGGCTTATAGACAGTAGGTGATTGACCTGTAAATGAATGGCTAGATAGATAAATGAATGGATGACTAAATGGATGACTAAATGGATTGAGTAATGTATAGATGAATTCATTCATAGAAAAATGAAGAACAGGAAATAGAGAGAAATAAACACTCAGATAGACGGTTGCATGGGTGGATGAATGGATGGATCGATGGTCGGATTAAAGTATGGATGGATGAATGAATAGATGGGTGGATAAATGGCTCAATGGACAAAAAGACAGAACAAATCAGAGAGACAGACAAACAGAAGGACAGATAGTTGGATGTATGAACGGATAGGCAGATAAACAGAGAGAAACAAACAGATTGATGGATTGATGAACTAGTGGGCGAATTGATGGATGGATGGATGGATACATGGATGGATGGATGGGAGGATTGATTGATGGATAGGTCATTGGCCCAACTAAAGGATAGACAGAACAAAAGACAGACAGACAAACAAATAGATGGACAAATGAATGCATGGCTGAAGGGACAAATAACTGGATAGACAGACCGTTAGAGACCTAGACCGATAGATATATAGATCAACATATGGATAGATGTAAGGAAGGATTAATAAATAAATGAATAGATAAAATGGAATGAGTTGAATTCAATTCAAGACAGACCGACAGATACATGTGGACAGAATTTTCCCAGCTCACTCTAATCTTTACAGCTTTAGGAGACTTAGGAGAATTCTGGATCTTTACTCACGACATGTGGCTGATTTGGTTCCAGCGTATTTACTGGGCATCCCGAAGTATTTGTCAAACAGATGAGGCCAGCCATTGTTGTCTCCTGAAAAATGATGCAACGAGTTAAATTAGTATGGTTAAAACTTGTTTACTGAAAAACAGGCTATAGAGTTTTAAGGCCCACAGATGTCATTTATCATCATCACCTAATATCACATGTCTCTGTACACGTCTAACACCATGGGTTTTCACTTCACCTCCATGTTGGAGAAGCTAACTTTGGAATCCTGGCTCCTGAAAAGCAATTTGCGGGTTCCTCGTAATCATTTTGCAGTCTGCTAGGTGATAAATGAAGCATGCTTTTCAGGATAACACTGACTAATACATGCTCCTCAACATTCTTGACATTTTCTCAACAATAAAAAGTACTGTAATTTTGAGTTTGACTTGCGGCTTTAACTGAAAAACAAACTGATCCGATCAGCATGCAAATAGGAGGGATGTCGGTGGCAGGAACTGTTCCCTGACTTCACACCTCTGACATCAACAACAAGTAAATCAGTCAAAACATCCAGGCTACCCAACCCTATCTCATCAATCTCTGGTGATTTTATGAGAAACAACGAGAAAGTTGAGTGCAAAGAATGAAGAATGAGTTTTCACTGATGAGAGCACTCTTCAACCATGACAATCCACTACCTGAATCCTGATTGTTAGTAGGAGTCGATAACCTTGTCAAATAAAGACTGAGATAAAGTTTTACCCAATTACTTAATCAAAACAACAGAGAGGAAAATAATGTAATTGACATCCAAATTATCTGTTTGGGAAACATTCAGTGCTCAGTTTTTCTTGAAACACAAACTACATCCAAAAAAGCTAGTTTCATTAAAAAAAAAAATAAAATAAAAAAAACGGGTCCACCATGATACCACACACCCGGAGCAAATAGCATTAAATTCTCAAAGAACCAACATTAACCATATAATAAAAGATGCTGCATGAATAGACTAATGAGAAAGAACTTAAAAAACTTAACGCTTGCTTTCACTTAAAAAACAGGAATGTCTTTTCCTCAAAAACAGCAGATGTTTAATGTGGGAATATTTTACATTTCCTGGAAACAGGGTTTCTAAAGTTTCTAAGAAGAACACAGTGGGATGCCAAAAATTATGCTGATATATGACATTTAAAAAGGTTTCCTTAATATGCATAAAACTAGTTTTGCTCAAAATGATTTTTATTTTCGACTTAAAGTATAGGAGTAGACTAAATGTATGTCTATTAGTGATGCGCGGGTCGTCTGGTAACCGGCAGACCCCGCGGGTAACCCGCAGGTTGGGTTGGGGCGGGTAAAGAAATTGTAACTTTATTTGCGGGGCGGCTTGGGCCAGGTCATTAAAAACAAAATTACATTAAAAAATCCATGTATGTTGCGTGAAATTCCTTATAGCCTATATTAAATATTTGGGAATATCTATTTTCATATTTTATTAAGTTCTTTGATAAGGTTACGTCACGTGACAAGTCACGAAAGCGCCAAGCAGCTACCGCTGCCAGTCACAACAAAAACAAAGAAATAAAAGTGAATATGGAAGACGAGGTGCGAGAGAAATTGAGGTCGGGACTTTACATCATTAGAAGAAAAAAAGTAAAAATAGATACAGTGGTGCGGGACGGGCCAAATAATTTCATAAAAGCGGGACTCGCGAGTTGGAAAAATACCTAATCCGCGCATCACTAATGTCTGGTGGTGGTTTAGTGGTTAGTACTGTCGCCTTCCACCTGTTCGGATTTCATTCCCGCCCCGGGGTCTGTGTGCATGGAGTTTGTATGTTCTCCTCGTGATTTGTGGGTTTCCTCCAACAGTCCAAAAACATGATGATTAGTCATCAAAAATGGGCATAAATACAATGGTCACCATGTTTTGTTGGCCTCTATGGTCCCTAGTTGGACTGCAGAGGTTCCTAGATAAATGGATTTCCACTCCTTAAGGTAAAAATGGAAAAATAATAAAAAGTAACCTCAAATTATTTATCTTGCATGTCTGTCAAGAAACAACCCTGATTCATTCTACAACATTCATGATCGCTAAATAGTCATTATTAATATGAAATACCTGAGTGGATGAAATACCTTTGAATTACGAGACATTTTATTATCACACAGAAATATTCCTACTTCTTAAAAACCCCATCAAAAAGCTGTCTATTTGACAAGGATGTAATAAGCAGGCCCTGATGTTTATACATTGATTACATAAATGTGTTCTTTCTTAGATTACATTTGCATTACCAGTCTGACAAAACAGAAATTGTTTGCAGACAATGTTTGACCCGTGCTAATTGCTCTAAATATTGCCATGTGTATAATGTGACATAACACTAAATTTAAGCATGCTGGAGGCATCTCAGGTTACGTCTCTTCCTTCCTTTCTGTACTGTTCTGCATGTTTTGCCTACTCAGGCTGAAACTCCCGAACAAAGTGTGCTTAAAATAGAAGAGGCTTAAAAGTGAAAGTGAAGTATAAGGAGCTGGAAGGGAAAAGAGATAGTGATAATAGTGCTGTTTATAATGAATATCTGCATAAATGAGGCTAAAATGTCAAATTATCCAGTAGAAATAATGATAGAGTTATTAAAAACTTGTTACTGAGAATAAAAGGGCAAAGCAATGAAATGTCATGTTCACTTCCCATCAAACGTGATCAAAGCTGAATTGCAGCCAAATTTCTAGTGTTTTTTTTTTTTCCTTTCCTGAAAAGATTTTTTTCCCATGAATATATTATAGGGTAGTGTTTAACTTGGAAAGCCTGGATCTTTTCATGAACATGGAGGATGTCAAGTGGAGTTATGAGCTGTCATGGCAATTTTGGTCAAGATAGTTGATGAAATGTTTGAATGAAAGCATTTTTAACGTGTTCTAATAGGTGCATTGATGAAATAGTAGATGAGTTGCAATTTATATCATCAATTGTTTCGAGACCAGTTATCAAACAAATAATTTAAATATTCGTTTACTTTGAAAAGGAACAGCTGCAATGACGAATCTATAGTTTCAGACTTGGTAGAAAACCTTACCTCGCTAAATCCATTAAATGCAGCTCTTGGGGTGGAGGGTTCTTTCAACACCTTATACAAAAAGTAGATTTTTAAGGAGCAATTCTGTATTATTGAGCCTGTAGAGTATATACAAGATAAAAGAAGCACATTCCAGTATGTTCCAATTTTGCAAACATTATCACAAGTATTAGAAAAGAATTACAAAGTGTTGAAGAATGTACATAGCTCTAAGAGTACTTATGAAACCTTTTGTGATGGCTCACATTTCAAAGAAAATAGCTGTTTGTCTGGAGATGATGAAAGAATCTGTATTGTACTATACATTAATGATTTTAAAGGGTGTAATCCATTCGGGACATCTTGAAAAAAACCTAGAAGCACTGCTGTTTATTGGGTGTTGGGAAATATTCACAGTATATTTCTCTTTGACATCCATTTATTTGGCTTTGTAAAGCAAATGATGCAAAGAAGTATGGATTTTCTAAAGTACTTGAACTACTAGTAACTAATCTGAAAGGTTTGGAGGGAGATGGAGTTTTTGTGTTCTCTCTTGGGAGATTTATCAAGGCCACTGTTTTCTGTGTGATTGCTGAAAATTTTGTGGCAACAATGCAGTTGGAGGTTTTCTCGAAAACTTCACCAGGTCACACATCTGCAAATTTTGGACTGGGGAACTGTTCCAATTCCAAAAGTTGGAGGTTAAAGAACTAAACAAGAACATGAATTGCATGTTTAAACAGCTTTCACCACTTCAACAAGTTGCTATGGGGTGAAACAGCAATGCCCAATTACTGACAGGCTGACCTACTGTACTGTCATGTAATATAAGGGTATCCTCCTGATGTGCTTCATGACTTGCTTGAGGTCACTGTACCCTTTGAATTGACCCTGTGTTTAGATGTGTTGATTAAAAAGTACAGTATTTCTCTCTTTCTGATCTCAAAATGTTCCCATACTAATGGCGTGACAGAACAAACACCCCGCAAAGTGTTTCACCAAATATTGCACCAAAAAAAAAAAAAAAAAACATTAGTGGAAATGCACATAAAAACAAAAAAAAGTCTTTATTCTGGTTGCTTTCACTGATGGTTGAAGATAAAATACCAGAAGGTGATTATGATGCTGTTGTTAGGATGTTGTTGATCTTGCTCTGTCCTTTTTCTGATGGAAACATTGGTTTTCTCAATAGCAAGACATCTGAGCATCAATACAGATTTCTTAAACCTTTTCCACAAGAAAAGCTGCTTCCAAAACATCACTTTCTTGAGCACTATCCCCTGGTTATTATTAGATTTTGGCCCTCCTGTTGCACTATGGACTATGATGTTGGAGGCAAAGCCTTGCTTCCTTAAGATGGTTCTTCTGCAAACTTGGTGCTTCAGGAATATTTCCATTTCTCTGACAAGGAGGCATCAATCAATGATTGTGTTCCATTTGTATGACACTGATCATGCAGAGCCTACGTTTCTGTGACATCAATGACAAAAATGCCATTGTAAGTGCTAGATAAAGGAATGAAAGAAACTGTGAAGAAACAGTTCCCCAATGGCACAGGAGTACATGTGGCAAATAAAGTTAAATATTCTGGCACAATGTATAGATCAACTGGAGGATTGCCAGACTTCGCAGAAATTGTTCAGATGATTGTCGTCCTGGATGAGCTCACTTTTGTTGTTAGACTGCAAAGTGCTTGGTACAATGAATATCCTTGGTGGTTTAGTTTAGAAGCCATATTCAAATCCTTCAACAAGCCCAGCTAACAAATGTTTATTCATTGGCAGCATCACACAATGTGGCAGGACAGCAAATGGTGTCACTGAAGCACTGCATTTGCATTTACTAAGAGGTAACGACCTAATTTGTAATATTCTACTGTTCATTTAAAATTTTTATCATGGTTATTTTTGGATAATAGTGATGTGAAGCAATGTAATTATAAGTGTTTGTAAGCTACAATTATTTGGTAGCTTATGGACAAAATGTGAAATGGTCTCTCATTTGTAAGCTACTTTTTTGTTTTGTTCTAATATTTACATCCTGCAAAATGGTTTATATTCTGCAAAGTTGTCTTGATAAATATTTGGTGTTTATAAAGGAGATGCTGTACTTTTTTGCTGTATTATTTGTTTGTGGCTATTATCTACTAAAGTTAATATTTTCAACTCTTTTGACAGATAAAGGAGGAATTCAGAAGAATCACGGCTGTTCTCCTTAAACAAACATTTTTCGTCCAAACCAGACGGCTACAAGTGAAACCTCTTAGAGATTATGAAAGCTAAGGGAGGTGTTACCAGGCTCAAGATGCCACCTATACTCAATGTATTGATTCAGGTATGTGACAAGTAGCTGCAGAAACCAGGCAGACATTGTTTTAAATTGCTTTTGTATAGGCTGCAAACAAATTTGTGTATTGGTATCAAACGTATATTTTTGTCTTTCTGGAAGGAGGAGGCAGGGACTAACATCAGGTCAATGCACTGATTTTTACTCAGAAAACAAAACCTGATGCACTATACTTTAGCCTGAAATAGAGCACAATGTTTTAGGAGTGGGGGAACGGTGTCCCTAGTTCGGTGACCGCTTCTCTCTGTTACAATACATATTATTTAAACTATATGAAATTTAAAATAAAAAAAATGCTTTCCGGTTGTTTCGACAAAATTTACCAGCTAGATAGGTTTTATACTGTAACTGTTTGTTTTGTAATGTCTTTGATGTTTATAATTCAGTCTTTTAATATTTTTAGTCTATTCAATTTCTCCTAACAGGGCCACAGGATCGAGACGAGACGAGATGCAGTAGTCCACAGTCTCATTATTTATTTTTGGAGAAGTGGCGAAGAACCTACTCAAAGTCCCAGACACGGTGATGTGTTAGATTACCCCAAATTTGCCGTTCATTTACTCACCCTCATGCCAACCCAGATGTAGGTGACATTTCTAAGAGAGTTTTTAGCTAAAACTGCAGTCCCCAGTGATTCAGGTAATGCAAGTTCTCAGGTTCTACCACTTGGAGTGTTCAAAACAAAAACATTCAGTACAAAAGTAACCCCAGTTAGTGTTCTGTGATATTTTCCATAGCGAGATATTCTTTTCATCATCCATCTGACATCCATCAGGGGCAGAAATTTTTCTTATTTATTCATTTGCTAATTTTTTTTACTTGTTTATCTATGTTAAGCCAGAAAAAAAAAAAAAAAAAACAGCAGCCGCTTTACTTTAAGGGCACCTGGCAACACTCATGACCACAACCTTCTTAAACATGATGCCACTAATCACTAAATTACTGTGGTACCTTGGATTATGAGCAAATTGCATTCCGGAAGTGTGCTTCATGGTTTGTGTATATCAAAGCAAATTTCCCATAAGAAATAATGGAAACTCAGATGATTCATTCCAGAGCCCAAAAATATTAATAAAAAATAATTCATAAAAGAAATTAACCTGAACATTACCTTTAAAAAGAATCGTGACAGGTGTTAGATGAGAGCAGGCGCACCTCTTCACACACAAATGTGCACCTATAACATGATCACATGTGTGTGTGTGTGCATGTAAAGCATTTAAAAAATTTTTTTCTTTTTTTGTAGAAACAGTTTGTACACATGTTCTAATGTTATTTTCTATCTAAGTGCAACTGAATATACAGTATATCTTACACTGAAAATAGTTTACACTGTTCAAACATACATATGTTACCTACTGTAGGGATTTATTTCAAAAGCTTTATGTTGTGAAAAAAGCGAGATTAGGGAAATTGTGTTTCTTCTTCTATAATTTGCTATGTAGCAAATATATTTATTTTTTAGTTATTTATTGTATTTTATTAATTTTATTATTTGGAAATGATAATATAATTATGTCTGGCTTAATAAAAAAAAATCGGACATTACGATTAAAACAGTACTTGAGTATCTTTTCACCGAATAAGTGTTTCAACCAGAGGATACTGATTTACGTGTTGATGGAAGTAATTCATGTGAACCTGTTGTTGAGGAAGAACACGATGTTGTTAAAATAGTCAACAGTAAGTTGGGTTGCCCTTTCCTCAAATTATAAAGCATTTTTTATAAAGCAAGTTTTACTCTTACTTGAGTAATATTTTGGATGACTACTTTTTACTTCTACTTGAGTAATATTATTTTGAATTACAGCTACTCTTACTTTAGTACAATTTCTGGCTACTTTCCTCACGTGTTTCAATTAATTACATCAGATCAGTAAGTAAATATTACTTGACATAATTTAAACAAGCCATGTTACTGTACAGTAGATGTAACTATTTACTTTGTTAAAATCTACTTAAAAAGAGTGCAAATACTTACTTAATTTAGTGAATTTCACTTATAATTTATTTAGTGTATTATGTTTACTCGAAAGATTTTAGTAGTTGTGCTATCAATAATTCATCCACAGAAAAAAAAACATTTTTGAAAATTAATTGCCAAGACATTAATGTTCATGATGAGTGTACTGTGTGCAAACTTCTGACCTCAACTGTAGTTTATTGCTTTTCATTTGTCATCTGTGTCTTGTATTAGTTACTCACGCTCTATATATTTCTGTTTTATGTGCCCGGGCTTTGTGTGTTCTCCTTTTTTCCCCCCTTCATGTTTCGTCATTCCTGCCATTCTTCGTCACTTGTGTGTATTCTAGTTTTATTTTTTAAAATCTTTTTCACATTGTTCATTCTTGTTTCCAGCATTTCTATTTAATTTTTTAGAATAATAAACTTTTTTCTCTGGTTCCTTCTTGCAATTTGGTCATCCAAGAATTCTTACTCCTCACCCAGCTCCTGTCTGTGACAGCTACAGTACTGACTGGAGAATTGAAGGCTAGAAAACAAACCTCTTTCAAGACATGTGAAGGCCAAGCACATCTTTCCAAACTGCTGCTCATGCAGCGCCAGTGCTCTCTGCACTCCTGGCTAATGCTGTTGTAATAGAAAGTGGAGTATGACATCCCTCCCACCCAGGCAGCAACGTAATGCCAGTTTTTTTTCTCTTCTTAGCTCCGGGTTATGGATGTGAGGGCATCATTGAGATTCAAACTCCTGATCTGCTAACGATATGGCAAACACATTTATGTGCACCATATGGGATCCCATCATGTTTCCAATTAACTCTCACCACGTTTTGTTTATTTTGCCTGGAGGAAGCACTACGCAACAATCATTTTCAGATTCAAATCTACGTCATAACTTAAATATACATTACTGTTCTAAGGCATTAAGTGAATAAACAGTTACTGGAAAGGATTTTGCATATTATATTCATGTTCCATTTTATCCTCTCTATCCTAAACACTGACACTTCAGCTTTGGCGAGTAAAAAAGGGGAACTAGAGATAATAACAGATTTAATAGGGATGGCACGGACGCAGTCTAATGGTGGCTCTCATCCATTAAAGCAGGATGAGTTCACGGTGAAAAGAAGGACGAGGAGTCATTGTCTTATGGCCAAAGACAGGAGCGGTGGGACATGCTAAGGGTAAATAATGGTCTTGAGCAATGAGGCTGTTTATACCCATAAATCTCAGAGAAATTGTTTTAGTATTTTATTAGTCACCAGATATTTTAGAGTTTTAAGTTAATATCCTGTTTCATTTCCTGTTGACTTCACCACTCTTCCATTTCAGCATCGATTATTTAACAAATCACTGTTTTGAGCTTGGACTGGTGAAAAAAGGACTGTTAAAGGTCGATTTAAAAAATTGGTTTAAGGTAGGAGTTTCATCGACTTTCCACAACTTAACAAACATAATTTAAAAGGGATGAAAGTAAACCAATCCCTTCTCTAATTAAAAAATAAAATCCTCATCAAATTGCTGTAGAATAAAATTAAAATTCAATGGGCATGATCAAAAGGTGTCTAGAGGGCAGCAGTGGCTCAATAGATGAGGCTCTGGGTTATTGATCAGAAGGTCTGGTGTTCAATCCCCAGCACTGCCAAGTTGCCATTGTGGGCCCTTGTGCACTGCCCTTAACATGCGCTACTTCAGGAGCACTGTATCATGGCTGACCCATGTGCTCTGACCGCAGCTCCCTAACAAGCTTAGATATGTAGAGAAAAGAACCCTTTAGACTACTGAGAAAGCAAAAACGTTATGTATTTTAATAATACGTTTTATCATGTTGCATTGCTATGTGACTTACAAGACTGAATGTATTTAATGTGATTCTATGCAAGGTATTCCTGCGGCAGAATATTAAAATTCAACATAGAGAGGGTGCTACAGAGAAGTTGCATGCAACTGGGTTGAAGTTTGATTATAAGATTGTTTGTATGGTAGCTTACTTTCACTATTGAAACTAAAGTTTTATTTAGACCCTTATTATTATTATTATTACTGCAGGGTATTTTTATGGTCTTTTTTTAAAAAAGAAAAAAGATTGTAGACTTCGGGTCAGAGTGAAAAGAGCCTAGTTTACAGGTAAAGTTCTGCACCATTGACCATCTTTTGGATTCCAACTCACTTTTTGTACTATTTTTTTTTTCCAGCTAAATGATTCTATACCAGAACATGTAAGAACTGGGGAAACTTGGAAACTTAAAAATAACACTAAAACCAAAGAGGTATAAATAAAACCACTGGGATGATAATTTATCAAAAACAGGTGTTTTCGAGAGCCAGAGGAACCTGAATTTATCAAATGAGGTATCATTATGGGTCCATCAGTGGTGAAGAAAAACAGAGAAAATTAGGTTTTATAAAAGCAATTTCTGACTTATTACTAACAAAATTAGAAAAGCCAGATGTACACTGCCTGGCTAAAAACAGTCACCATTTCAGAAGGGTCAAAATATTGGGCTGCATTAGGCAAAGAGGACACCTGAAGAGATTTGAAATAACCGTAACTGGGTTAAGACCCCTTCAACACATTATCAAAACCTAAAAGGGTTGTGGTGAACCATCAATTTTGTGGAAGAAATGTTGTAGGGGGAAAAAAAACATATTTGGAGATCACTTAAACACTTGGTGAAGTTGCATGGTTTAATGCCAAGTTTAATAATGAAAATAAAACCATTTCCATGCAAACACAATGTGATGAGAACTTTCAGGATTGATCACTTGTTAGTGAAACTGATCATATAAATCAGGCTTCAGTTTGTTAGGGAGCATCAAGATTGGACTTTGGAAAAATGGAAAAAGATCATTTGATCTGATGCGTCCAGATTGAACCTGTTCCTGAGCTGCCAGTGTAAGAAGGGAAGCGCATGAATCGATCTACCCATGATGCATAGTGTCCACTGTACAAGCCTTTGGAGACAGTGTTATGATCTGGGGTTGTTTCAGTTGCTCAGGTCTCGACTCAGCAATGTTATGTGGAGATTATGGATGAAGTCAGCTGACCACCTGAAAGTACTGAATGACACAGTGAAATACACACATTTTTTCTTTCTGAAAATGCACGTTTTCAAATCATAGACTGCACTTTTCAATCAAATCCAAAAACAAGATTAAAATCCCCATACCACATTCCTCAGAAAGTTCTATTCCTCGCCAAAACTAACTTGTCTTGCTATAAATAGCCCATCCTTAGTACATCACTGAAGAAAGCTTAACAAAATGTTTAATTAAGATGTACACGCTTGCAGATGGGATACAAAGATATCTAGAAACAAAGCAAAAGAAACGCCATCTCCAATTAATCTCGTCAGACTACAGCACTACGCCTGTCAGATGTGATTATAATTTCACTGCGTAAACAAAATCTGTTCCAGAAACCAGGAAAATGATAAAGAATTAACCAAGTGTAAAGGTATAAATATCTCAAAGTAACAAACCTCTAAAGTGATGGGATAAAAGGGCTAGTGTGTAAGGGAGCATCTAACTAAGGGAAAAACACTAGCTGGCAGGCAAAAAGTTAGAAAGCAAAAATACACTCTTGATCTCTTACCTCAAAGTGGGAGCAAAAAGTACCCAGCTTTTTATGGATGTCAAAGTGACATTTAAGACATTTTAACACCTGGTGCTAAACCAGATATGACATATCCAAACCATGCGAATCCAAAGTAACAACAGCAATGCAACATACACACATATGGAACAAGACATAGATAGTGGCAATATGTAACACCCCTAATGGTAATTCTTCCATGACCATTTTAACAGTAGTACAACCAAAGGTTTATCACAGTGTTCAAGAAAAATAGGGATCTTATTTCAAGGAGAGTTCTTGGCCCAGGTGAGAGTAACACCTCACACTGCCACAAATCACCAATCAGTTCCTTGAGCTAAAACTTGATCCCTTGCTAAGGCAGCAATATTTATTACTGATCTCTGCTGATGAAATGAAATATGAATAAATTAAAAATAAATATAATTATTATATAATTAAGGACGTCATATATCCGCAGTCTTTTGACCATATGCAGTGAGTCCCTGATATGAACAAGTTCTGTCCCGAGAGCTTGTTCATAAGTCCAATTTGTTTGTAAGTCCAACAAACATTTTCTAGGTACAGTGGAACCTCGGATTACGAGTAACACGGTTTATGAGTGTTCCGCAAGACGAGCAAAGATTTTAAATAAATTTTGACTTGAAAAAAAAGCATTTTTTTTTGGTTTACAAGCACCAAGTATTATGTTTCACGCAGGCGCTTCTTGTTTTGACTCCGAGCGTCACGTGATAACAACTGAGCCAACAGTTTTTCTCTCTTTAGCGCTGCGGAATCATCTCCCCTGCTGGGTCTTAGTGCTCGTCTCTTACTGGTATAATCAACATCCGTGCACGCGTGTACTGTTTACTATAACACCGTGATCCCGTGTGTGTGTAAAACATATTTTATTTTGTGTTCGAAAGTGCGTGTGTACAGCGCGTGTACTGTTTCTTATAACACATGTGTGCGTGCGCGAGTAAAGCAAATGAAATTCTCAAAACAGAAGTAAAAAATCTATTTTCTTCCTTATCGCGGTGTGTGTGTGCGCGCGCGCGTGAGCGTAATTTGACACTGTGCCGGCTATGTGTGTGTGTGTGTGCGTGCGTGAAACCCCCATCACAAACATACACAAGCGCACAGAAATTAAGGCGAGATACACACACTCTGCTCTCTGAAGAAACTCGCAAATCTTTTCAGAGGTAAGGTGTTGGTTCATTTGTTTGTTTGTTTTACTTTACAGCAGTAATTCTGTTAGTTTGCGCTCACACGAGTGTCATTAGCGATGTTTATTGCTAATTTTCAGATAAAACAGTGTAGCGGGAGAGAGACGTTGATTTATGACCGCTGTTTACAGAAGTGTAGTCCAGTGCGGGAGATGCATTGTGGGGAATGCAGATGTAAGCTAGGATAGAGCCTGAGTTTTGTTCTTCAGTATTTTTTTTTGTTGGATTTAAATGCAGGATCCACTTAAAAGTTTGTACTATAACCTGACAATGCAGAAAATAAAAGAACGGGCATCGACCAGTTTGTCCATCTCATCATTACATGAGCATGAATTAACGGGCTGTTACACTGTCACGAGCAACATTAAAACATAGCGGAGAAGGTTTAATAATTTAGAAGAGAACAACAATCTTTCCGTTAATGTGTGTGTAAGTTTGTTTAAACGAGAGGAAAAAGTTTTAATGTGTAAGATAAGGAGGGGGAGACAGGAGGGGCTAAAAGCAAGAGTCTCTATTTACTCTAGCCTCACACACACACACACACACATACACATTGCCTGTATGCACAAACGGAAACCCCTTATCTGCCGGGATTTATTTTTTACTTTTTTGAAGGGTAAAGTGCAGGTTAATTTTTTTTTTTTTACTTTATATTTTGTAATAATTATTTTTATGTATTTATTTTTTTGGGCTGTAGAACGAATAATTTAAGTTTCTATTATTTTTAATGGAAAAATTATTTGGTTTACAAGTGTTTTGGAATACAAGCCTGCTTCCGGAACGAATTATGCTCGTAATCCAAGGTTCCACTGTACTAGGATACCAACTAACTGGCTATACATAGTAGATTACGGTACAGTGTTCCTTATATTTAAGGTTGGACGATTCATGTTAAAAGCATGAGCAATGTCTGCCATCTTTTCACCTCGTTCATTCTTTCAATTATTTTCTAACTTTTACATTTACATTTAGGCATTTGGCAGACGCTCTTATCCAGAGTGACTTACAAAAAGTGCTTTAATGTTTACATAATTGGATACATACTTACACTGGTCAAGGTTAATAACTAAGAAGAGGGTTTTTTTTTTTCATGGGGGGGTTAGTCCAAGTACTGGAGAAACAGATGAGTCTTGAGTCGTTGTTTAAAGATAGTCAAACTTTTGTCTCTATCGTTATTGCTTGGTGCTTCTTAGCAGCACCAGCTTCATCAACGCTGCTTTTACGGTTGCTTCCGGACATAATGAGATGCACGCTGTACACATGTGATAATGTACCCCGGACATGTGATCTAATTTCCATAATTGAAAATGCAAGAACGCGTGGTTGTATCTTTAAAAGTTCGCGAACTCGAATGTTTGTAGGCAGGGGACTGAAGCATTTACCTTGACTCCTTTAAGTGAAATCCTTTAAGTGGAATATGAACGAATGTAAAGACCAACATATCAGGCTCCAAGGTATTGTCTGGGTTATCTCTGTTTTAGATTTGTTTAAAAGTACTTTGCATACAAAGGAAGACATGTATCGCTTTAAACATGCTACTTATACTACTTATTAAAAAAGGAATTATCTATTAGTAGCATACAATACTGTATGCTTCTGGGCCAGGTTCTACCAGGTTCCCGACCAGGTTTGATTCTGTACTTGGTGTTTTTCCTCCATTTACTCTGGTTTCCTTCCATAGTCCAAAGACTTGAGGAGTAGCCTAATTCCCAAAATTGGGAAAATTGCATTCCTAAAATTGCCCATAGTGTGTAAATGTGTGTATACTGTATGTGTGTGTGCCCTGCAATGGATTGGCACCTCATCCAGGGTGTACCCCACCTTGTGCCCTAAGTCTCCTGGGATAGGCTCCAGCCCCCTATGACCCTAAAGAATAAAAAGTTATTGGTGATAAGTGATATATGCTTCCTATTAAATGTTCCGTGATGGCGCTGCTGCAGGACAGTGGATGGTGATCCCTGTGTGTTGCCTATGCTTTGCAGGTAGGCGATACAGTACAAAAGGGTACGTACTGTAGGAAAGATTGTTCTAGTGGTGATTCAAGTAGGGTGAAAAGTGCATTGATTTCCTGCTTTGAAAACTAAAATGTTCTGTGCACACAAAAGCACACAACCTTTGCGCTCTTTCCAACTATTCAGAAATATAAATCTGTTTGAATTTGGTCTAACTGACGTCCTGTGTCTTAGGGTAAGGATGCTTTAAAGAAACAAACCCATTTATACTTTACCAAAAAACAATATATTTTTGTTGAAAAAATAATTCACCATATCCTTTGTAGCCTTGGCTGTCGTCATGTTTGCAGAATATCACCTCATTTGTCAGCCTAAGAATCTCCCTCAACTCAGTTACCGGAAACTGGGTTCTCCCACAGCCCAAAGACATGCAGGGCAGACTAATTACCCACAGTGTGCATACCCCACCTCATGCCCCGAGGTCTCTGAGATAGGCTCCAGGCCTCCTGCGACCCTGTACAGGACGAGCGGTATAAAGAATGAGTCAGACAGAGCATGAGAGGCAGAGACAGAGGTATGAGACGTATCTGATGAAATATACAGTAAGACACAAGTGTACTGTAAATCATGGTCTCACAATGGAAGGAGCAGGCGAAGAATGCAACCAAATGTAAAACGCATAACTGTTTCATCTATAGTTCACACATTTAGCTAGAAAGAATGCGGAGAAAGAGATTCTTGTAAAAACGTGTGACTGTACATTACAGTTTTCTAAAGTATTTTTTTTCAGTATTTTTATGTTTTTATTTAGAATTTTATTATTTTGGTTTTAGTTTTGTTTATCTGCAAAGTCAAACTTCAAAAGAAATGCTTTTGCATAGAATTGTTTTAAAAATTTCATCACATCTGGTCTAAGAAATGAGCCATAACATGTGGGGGGAAAAAAACTGTAAAAGTGTCAAATAATGTCCAGGATCTATATCTGTTTTTGAGTTTAAACCATAAGTGGGTTTGTCCTATGGCAGAAGCATATTTTCTGAGATTAAATCTTGGCGCCAGTGTAGCTTAGCGGTTAGTACTATCTCCTTGCACCTCCAGAGTCTGGGTTCGATTTCCGCCTCAGGTCTGTGTGCATGAAGTTTGCATGTTCTCCCCGTGCTTGGTGGGTTTCCTCCTGGTACTCCAGTTTCCTCCCACAGTGCAAAGACATGCAGTTCATACTAATTGGCGTTTTCAAATTGCATCGTAGTGTGTGAATGAGTGTGTCTTCAGTAAGTCTCCTGAGATAGGCTCCAGTTCCCATGACCCTGTATACAGAATAAGCCGTATAGATGATGAGTGAGTGAGTGAGAACCACAGTCTCGACTAGACATGGATATGGGCTTACATAGTTTTTATTTTTGTTTGCACCTGCCTACATCTAAAGCCCCATTATCCTGACCAGGCAGTTACTATGAATGAATAAATGAACCTTGTAAATCTGTCATGCAGTGCGGCATGTACATGCTAATGAACAAAATCTTTATTTATTCTACATTCTTCAAATCTGAACTTAAACTCACATCCTCCTGTTTGTGTGTTGCATCTTAAATATCCTGGTCCACATATACAGTATAGGAGGAAGTACAGTATAGCTTTACCTCCATTAGACCTAACTTCACCTACACAAACCATTACAGCAAGTGTGCTCATGTCTCTCCTCTCATGTCTCACGCTATACTGTATCTTATCCTCCTGTTTCGATTACTTCTCATATATACAGTATACACAGTATCTAACATCTGTTGTAAGATGCCTGATAAGCTGTTGTGGTTGTTTGGACAGCTGTGGCCTGACTTTCACGCTTGATAAGGTACGACACCAAAATGATTTACACCTCTGGCAACACATTAACACTAGGCTGTGATTTAAAGCTCTTGATGATATAGCAGAAAGCATTATAGCAGAAAGCAACATCCTATAGCGTTGGGATTTTATAAAAATTGACAACATACTGTATATTTGTTTTAATCAAAACACAGGATCTGCCTAGTGTGCAAATGTGCATTTGTGCAATTTAGTGTGTTTTTGTACCTTATTGCTAATGTCGTTTGCAGGTTGTTCTATTTACTAAAGTTTTAACTTGAAAATGACATTTTGTGAAATGTAAAAACAGCAAACGAACCCCAGACTTCAAGCTGCATTCACAAAGCCTCCGACCTCTTTTGAGAAATCGAACAACTGACCCATATTGATTTTATCTCAACACCAAATACTGTCCCAGATACTGTAACACCTGGATGTGGGCCACTTTTGGCAAAAATGTAACTCTCTTGGCCCGGGTATGGACCGGTCATGAGCCATCATTTGTCCAGATGAAAAAGATTGAGGTGGGCCGGGACCGGGGATCATTTTGCTATAAGGCTGTGGTGCTGTAAGATGGCACACGAGACCAGAGAACTTATAAACACTACACAGACATCATAACACACTATACAATGGAATAGTAGGAAATTCTTTCTTTCAGAATTTTTCTGCAATGTCAGTCCTTTACTCCGGCCCAGCATGATGCCTCTGGAGTACATTTTTACAGGTGTAGGGGTTTCGCTCATGAACCTTTCAATGTCGACATGCTTTCAGGAAGGGAGAGCCAAAAGCGTTGGAGGCAAACATTTCTGAAATGGTGGTAATTAATAAACCACTCACATACTCTTGGACCACGGTGAAAGCTCACATTGTCCTGAATGACAACACCTGCTGCGGGTCCTCCTGCTCTTGTCCAAGTAAAACATTCTGTAGACCAACCAGAAGCATGAGATATTCCATGTTCTGTCTTGGCAATCTTGGCAAAATAGCACTGGAGAGCCCTGTAGCTGCTGATGGGCACACAGAGGCTGATGTTGCAATCCCTGTTTCTTCTATCTGGATAAATAGATGGATTGATATTTCATTGATCTCGGAGGAAATTTCCAAAGTTCCATAATTTATTAAAATTATGCACATTTACTGTATATGAATTTACTGTAGCTTTAAAGAGCTAAAATCTGTGGGTGGTACTGATCTGATCTGAGCCCTAGAAGTTCAAAGATGAATGGGTGCCATTGTTGTAAAAATCCACATGCAACGAATAAAAAAATAAATAAATAAAACTCTCTTCTGTCTATATTACGTGCCTGATGAAAGGACGAGACAGAGAGCAGACACCACTTCTCCTTTCATAACCTTAAATTTTTTTTTTTATTTTCCGATGCTACTCACTTGTGCAGTCATCTATGCAATATTTTTTTAGACATAAATACCATCAGAGGCTGACGTTCTCAAACAAGCTCAGATTCCCCACTTTCCAGATCTCCTTGTTTCACCGTGACCTTTCAGGTGTTGTGCAAAGATCTGATAACTCCTATGTAAAAGGCCAACCTGATAAGCATAAAATCAGTTTTATCCACTCAGACTTGGACGAACAGAAGTCTTTGCTATAATCAGGGTCCATATGATGTGCGTTTTGACATTTTCTCTAACTTGGCATTTTGCAGATGACAGAATTTAATCATGTATTTGTTAATTGAAGTTAAATAGATCGGGTGCAAGGGTTAATGAGGATGACAGTGACAGTCTAGTTGCTCCTTCTGGCTTTAACCAGCTCTTTCTAGTGAGACGTGGGCCATCTGTCGGGTTTACTCTGTTATTATCTGCCGCAGGGATGTTTGAGATTTCTTCCCACCGAGAGAAAATGAGAGATCGGAACCACGCGACTCAGGAGTGCTGTAAATGAGTGGATCAAGTAAATTCTTGGTGACTCGTCCCTGCCACTGTAATTACCCACTCATGTCTTGTTAAGTTTTGGAACAGTAGGTGAGGAGGGATCTTTAAATCTCCTGGTTTAGTCAGTTACTCTGGCTGTGTGACTGTACACTTTGCCTTTTTACACCTGATTCCTTGAAAACCGATCTGTGCATCACTTGCACATTACAGGAACTCGTCTGGACATTATTGCCACATTCCCAGTACAAGCTGTTTTTATACTGTATGTTTGGGACAATTAAGGAGTTCCTGGGAGGCCAGCGTTTCAGATGTGAAGCAGCCAGTCTGGTATTGGTTCCGGCATACTGGGTAAACTTTTCACCTTTATGGCATACAACACTAGTGAAACGCTGGAATTAAGTGCATTAGTGTGGCAGGGCATTAGAGTGGGGCAAAAAAGGATTCGGTCAGCCACCAATTGTGCAAGTTTTCCCGCTTAAAAAGATAAGAGGGGCGTGTCCAAAAAAAAAGAAAAAAGAAAATCCAGAAAATCACACTTTTTTAAAACTTTTTTAAAAATTATTTGCAAATTATCGTGGAAAATAAGTATTTGGTCAATAACAAAATTTCATCCCAATACTATGTTATATATCCTTTGTTGGCAATGACAGAGGTCAAACGTTTTTCTGAGTCTTTACAAGGTTTTCATACACTTGCTGGTATTTTGGCCCATTCCTGTTGATGTTTTGGGGCTGTCTCTGGGCAATATGGACTTTCAACTCCCGCCAAAGATTTTATATGGGGTTGAGATCTGGAGACTGGGTAGGCCACTCCAGGACCTTGAAGTGCTTCTTACGAAGCCACTCCTTCATTGCCCAGGCGGTGTGTTTGGGTCATTGTCATGCGGAAACATCCAGCCATGTTTCATCTTCAATGCCCTTGCTGATGGAAGGAGGTTTTCACTCAAAATCTCACGATACATGGCCTCATTCATTCTTTCCTTTACATGGATCAGTCGTCCTGGTCCCTTTGCAGAAAAACAGCCCCAAAGCATGAAGTTTCCACCCCCATGCTTCACAGTAGGTATGGTGTTCTTTGGATGCAACTCAGCATTCTTTCTCCTCCAAATACAAAGCTCTATTATGGTTTCATCTGACCATATGACTTTCTTCCAATCCTCTTCTGGATCATCCAAATGCTCTTTAGCAAACTTTAGACGGGTCTGGACATGTACTTTCTTATTTTGTCTCTCATAGTTGAGGTATACCTTTGATGAAAATTACAGGCCTCTCTCACCTTTTCAAGTGGGAGAACTTGCACAATTGGTGGCTGACTGAATACTTTTTTGCCCCACTGTATGTATGTACAGAAATAAAGTGAGTTCTTACTCTCATAACTGTGTTTTGTTATTCTGTACAATCAAAAGTCTCTGTTTGTCTTGAACACTATTTGTATCAAACATTGCACTTTTTTTGGATGCGCAGCTTCTCTGTGCAATGTTTAAGAAGTCTCTTTAATTGGCGGAACTTCATAACCGACTGCCAATCACTGAAACGGCAAAGAACATGACCGACATCTCAAACCTGAACGCCTCAAATCCAGTCTGACAGAGTGCACGCTCAGAACTGCACGCTTGAGAGGCAACCAGTTGCATATTTCAGAACTGTTTTACCTAACTAATACAACGTGTTATTTTTTCTTTGTAATTGCAAAATCTTATGTATGAATAAGTTCTTAACATGAAGCTCTGCTATATTTTTGCATTTGTTTCTTTATTTAGCCTTTATTACATTCTTCTCATTGAAATCAAGCCAACTCTGCTACTTTTGTCAGCCTGAATTTTGGAAAGTCTTTTCATGCTCTTGCTAATGAGGACAGACTGACAAAGATAAAACAGAAAGAGATACAAGAGAACCCACACTTACTGTATTCTTCATTACCATAAAACATGTGCTTTCCTTATTCTGAAACTCACCAGCCACCACTGAGGCTTAGGCATCCTTCAAGATGCATGCAATTACAGTACGTGAACTTTTCAGCAGATGAACCTGCATACCAATGGTCTGTGTGCTATTATGAAACACCTGCTAATTATCCATAAGCGAAAAGTTCCCTTGAGAATCAGCGCTTATAGGAATGAAAAAAAAAAAAAAAATCTATGTAGATAAAATGACGACAGCATAAACGCATTTTGTCCACGGTGACGGACGGTCCCTTAGCAACAACAACAACAACAACTTCAGCTGCAGCATTTTGAAATATAAAAGGCTATAATCATATATGACATTTAGAGGTTGTGAGAACCCGCATTACCGTTTGGAAGTTGTAAATGGAAAGATATGACTTCTGGTTTCTGCCTGGTTATTCTTACATCACCTGTTTGTTTATCTATTCACCAGTCACTCTGATTCCCTGGAATTACACTGTACATGTCTTGACAGTTTGTGACCAGGTCAGCCAGGTCTAATGTTAGCCAGTACAACATATGTGACCTGTCATGTCAAATTAGGTATTAAATTGAATTTAAGGTGACTTGAGTTTTGCACTTTTTTATATTCCTGGTTCAATTAAATGCATTTAAATACAATAAGCTATTTATCAACTAAATTTCTGTAAAACTAACCTGTGCAACTTAATACCTGTCCTGATATAAGGGCAATTAAAATAACATTGCAATTTAAATGCAACAATAAACGCATGTAAATGTGACGTTATAAAATAGCTGAAATAAAGTATACTGTATGAATCATCCACGTCTCTCCGCCTTCTGTATGCAGCTTACATAAGTGCGTTTAATAAAGTGAGCAGAGCTGAAAATTTAATGTTAGTTAAGCATTTAAATACTCTCTGGGGCTCGGCGACATTTCTGGTTCACTTTGCAAAACTATTCCTTCTTCATTAATGCTGGTTCAATGTTTTAAGCAGGAGCTGCTGCATATTTATCAGTTAATCGCAATATCCGGGCTTTCTACATTTCAGACGAATTAGCAAAGACGGTGAATGTCATTATAGTAAAAGACCTACTCTTGACCATCCATTTAGTCAATTTAGTCAGCTATTAATGCATGTAATATTTGCCTTGCTTTCATTTGGGCTGTATATTCTATTAGCCGAAATTTTATTGGGTGTTTATACTTGATTGCAGCAAAATATCCAAGAAATTGATGTCATTTACTCAATGACCTTCTGAATCTGATTTAAAACTTACATTATCATGAATTTGCATGTTCAATCTGAAGAGCTTTGCTGTGAATACTAAGCAGAGGTTGTGGAAAAACTATGACATAATGTATTAAACATTCAAGTGTAGACGGAAGTGTGGTTAGTATTTTATAAAATACTCTCATGGAGAAATAAGGATATATAGATAGACAGACTGTATTCAAAGTGAAGTTCAGACGTCAAAATGTGCATTTAGATGTTCATATATGTCATGTAGAACCAATGTTATTGTTACCTTTTTACCAGAAGATGGAATGATGTCGGAAAAATGTTGAACTCCCAAAATGGTCTTATTGATTCATTTATTTATGGTCATAGAAACAACCATACTGTAAATTACCATAAAAATACATAATCATGTGTCCATGGTATTATTTTTATAAAATGTGACCTTTTTTCCCACCTCATTTTTGCTCGTCATATTTAAATAGTTTCACACACACACACGCACACACACACACACACACTACATCAATCAGCCATAACACTGACATGTGAACTGAACAACACTGATCACTAACTACATTCCAGTAAACAGGTGACATGTTCGTGGGCACCCTCAGCTCAACCATGTCCTCAGAGACCAAAGCCCAGCCTGTCCAATCCGATTCCACCAAAAGCCAATGTAGCAAAAATCTCAGAAAAAAAACAACTTAAGGGCACTATTAAAGGACACCAGAACACCCAGTTCATCACAGCCTCTGATGCCCAGAGCCCAGCTGAGCCCAAGACCCCAGACCCAGACTCCAAACTCCCCACATCCCAAACCTGATCAAGCACCCAGGGGATGCACCAGACAAACGAGCCCATCCTAAAAGACCCACTAGGCAAATCAAATTTTTTATAGCACATTTAAAAATCAACCGAAGTGGGCCAAAGTGCTGTACAATGATAATAATAATAATAATAATGAAAAAAAAAAAAAAACTGGATTAAACAACATACAGTAAATGAAAGCAGAAACTCAACTATGCAAAAAGTAAATAAAACCAGTTAGTGACAGATAATAAAAACAGTAATTAGATGAAATCATAATATATATTATATAATATATTTCATTTAAATAAGTAATGAATAAAAGTACCTAAAAGGTAAAATAAAATAAAACATAAAGAAAGAATAAAAGGGATAAAGGTGGTAGGTGTAGAAGTCAGTTAAAAGGAGTGAGCTTTCAGTCTGGATTTAAAAGCCACAACTCGCAGCACACAAAGGTTCCGCCGCTAATGTCCTGGCTGATCCATCTACTGTATGGTGCACAATCCAGCCCTCTATATATATTTATTAATAAAAACATAGGAATACAAAAAAGGGTAAAAATGCTCTGAGTTTTAAGGGTTAAATTGGATCCCTACATCCAGCATGTATCTTATTATATTTAATTATCACTAGATATTATTACATGCTGAATCAAGTGCTATTTTATAAGCTGCTAAATTATAAGGGTGGAAGATTTGTTTTTAATTAAGCCATATGTGACAAGTTATAAATGTAACATGATTGTACTCAGCAGTATGATTTATGCAGCAACAGGAACTATACAGGAGACGTTATGTATTTATTTTATAAATAATGTTTCCACAGTCTGTATTTTCTATCCATGATTTATTTCAGACTTCTAGGTAATTATGCCAGTTTAATTGTGTAGTTCCTAGATTCTAGTGGGGTAAAAAAAAATGGTGAGTAAAAAATGATGCTTCTTATCAGCGCTTTCTGTTCAAGGCTCCTTGAGTCAACGCTGTGCAGGTGTGAACGTGTTACACCAGTTTGTTTGTAATTGCAGTGTGAGCAAAAATTAAGTTACAGTGAGACGCTTAATGATTAGCTGAAGACTAAACACAGAGGAGTGATATCCAAGGGCGTCGTGATCTTGCGTGACGATGCACGCCTGCATACTTCCGCCCACACTGTTGACGCTCTGAGTTATGAGGTGTTAAAGGATCCTCCATATAGTCCTGATGAAGCAGCACTATGAGGATGAGGATGCACTTCATGAAGAAATGAAGACAGAGGTGCATTCATGGCTTGCAGCTCAGCGCACAACATTTTTTAATAAGGGAATATGAAAGCTTGGTGACAGGAGGACAAAGTTTTGAAAACCAAGGAGATTATGTTAAAAAATTATATATTTGTCTTTACTTAAGGTTATTTAAAAAAATATATATTATCAATAATACACAGTGGAATAATATCATCTGAATAGGAAGCCACCTTTGTACTCTGACTGAGACTTCTGGACTTTTTCTCCATATACACATTATTACTTTAGAACTGAACTCACTATGCCATAATGACATCATAACAGGAGCAATATGGCTGCTTTTACGATTTGATTTGTGCAATAAAAGAAACATAGCACGCATATTATCATTGAGGTTTGCACGGGTTATATTTAAATGCTTTATTATTTTGTTGTATGCAGTTGGAGCGAATGTCACTAAGCCGAGCTTGTGGTTGGCTTATTAAGTGACATAATAACAGACCAGTCTCAGTGAATGAAAACCGAATGACATGCTTTTTGTTTCGCAAGTATTAGCTTTTATCATTTGTCATCTTGCTATCTTGATCTGTAAGAGACTGCTCCTAAATCATTATGTCCTAGAAAAGAATAAAAATCATAAATTAAAATATTTCAGAGATATTTTATATATAAAGTGGAAATACCAAATGATTTGTACATAAAGATATATATATATATATATATATATGTATGTAACAACAACATATATAACAAAATTATATATAATACTGTATGGTGCCTAAGACTTTTGCACAGTACTTATAAAGAGCAATGAAAAAAAAACAGTCAATATTTGGAGTAAAAACTTATTGCTTAAAATCAGGAGTTTTAGACATAAAGATTTGTGCAGTTTTATAAGAAAACAGCTGTTAGGTTTTATTGAGCTTGCTGGAGAATATGAGTTTAGATAAGGCCACGGGCGGTCGTGTAAGAATTTTACTGCATATCGTACTGTGTGTGATGGTGTATGTGACAAATAAAATTTGAATTTGAGTTTTTATGGTAACTTTTTATTTTTATGCAAATCCCAGCAGCATACATTAGGTTTTTTGTTTCCATCTGAAAACTGGTCTGTTATGTACTATATATTTTTTCTTTACAGCCATGAATATATTCTCCTGTTATGTTATTTATTTATTAATTTATAAAAAAAAAAAACTGAACGTTTTTGTACATAATTATGCAGACATGATAAACATATATCGAAAAATTTGTACAGCAATATAATATGGTGCCTAAGACTTTTGCACAGTACTGTTTAAAAAACCCATAAATAAAGCATATACTGTATATTGTAGGGCAGATAAAAACAACAACAACAACAACAACAACAACAACAAGAGAACATTGAGAGTTGAGGCAAGAAATCCAGATGGAATTCCAGTTAAGAATCAGAGGGGGAAGAAATGAAGCAGGACAGTCCTTTGGGGAAAAACCAAACCCGATCGGCAGCAGTAGTGGAAGGCAGCTCAGGATAGTGAAAACTCACCACAGTTATCCTCGTCTGCCTGGTTTCCACAGTCGTCGACTCCGTTACAGTGCAGCAGCTGCGGCAGGCAGGAGCTCAGATTCCCACAGGGGAAATAACCGAGAGGACACGGATCATGCTCTTCTGACACATTAAACACCGTCAGAGCCACTGCGGAGAGACAGACCGTTTAAAAGAAAGAAAGAGAGAGAGAGTTTGTTTTACTTACAACTATAAAAAAATCAATGTTTTTATTATAGTTTCTTTTTATCAACGTTTACACACACGCACACAACTTTTTGAGGACCGCCCAGTGTGAAAATCAGTGCTCGTCAATGCTATTATACTCCTAAAATTAGCACTAACCTGTGCACTTTTGATTGTACAGAACACACGTATTAGAATAAAAACTCCCTTTATTCATTTCTCTACACTATATAATCCCCTGCGACCATAATGCACTCATCAGAGTTTTATATATACTGTATAAGCAAATGTTGTAGTGTTTCGTGATCTATAGGTGTGGAGTAGAGTAGTGTGTTGTACTGCATTGCATTTTATAAACTGATGTTACATTGTGTTGTAACTGATGATTTGATTATCGTTTTGAATGTTTTTTTCCAACTCCCCTTTCCCCATAGAACTCCGGCTTTGGGGATGCAAATGTACTGTTATTTAACAGGCTGGTGAACACTGAAATGGAGAAGATGGAAAAAACTGCGAGTGTCAGAAAGCAAGACAGGGAGACACAGTCAGATTTATAATATATATATAAAAGATAGATAAAGACTCAGTGAAATATAGAGAGGGAGAGGAAAGAAAGGCCAAAAAGATCAATACAGCTTGAGAGTTTGTAGGAGAGGTTACAAGATAGATATTGATTGAGAGAGTGACAGAAAGAGAGAGTGTGGGAAAAAGAAGTAAAAGAGAGCGAGAGAAAGAGAGAGAGAGAGGAGATAAGGCAAAAAGAGAGCTAGAAATAAAGAAAGAGAGAGAGAAAGAGTAAAAGGAACAAAGGAAGAAAGCAAGAAAGAAAGGGGAAAGAAGTATAAAAATCTAGAAAAAAAAAGAGAGAGAGAGAGAGAGAGAGAGAGAGAGAGAGAAAGGAATGCGAGGGAAAGAAACAGAGAGAAAGCTGGTTAATTTGGAAATTAAGTTAATTTAAAAGACAGTCACTTAGAGATGAGGAGGACCATAATAAGATAGAAGGCATTGTTAAAGAAAGACAAAAATACATCTCGAGAGAGTAAGAGACTTTCTCTTCTTTTATTCTTTCTCTCTCTCTGCTTGTCAAGTAATGACAAAAATAGAAAGAAAGTCACTGAAAGTAAAGAAAAGTGCAAGAAAAGGAAAAGTTTAGATGCAAAAAATATATAATTGACTTCATTCTTCTGTATCGTGTTTCATCTGGTTCTAATCCTCAAAGCCATGTAGTGCATATGAGTTATTTTTCCTTCATTCATCAGAAAGGCTCATCCAGAAATTTGAGTTAAATACCTAATCTATGCAAACATAGCATTCGCTGTCTCTTTCTTGTGTAAAGTTCATTTATTCGTTCATTCTTTTATTCCTTCATACTCAAAAGCTGCTTTTTCGAGGTCAGTCGTGTGCCGGAACCCGAGCCTACGTATCCCAGGTACACTAGATCCGAGATGGGGACTCGTCCCGAATATGACACCAGCGCCTCAGCAACTGTGTAAAGTTGGCCTGACAAAACACGTTATCCAGAATTTCAGACTCTTAGGTCGTATCTCATATTTCATTTGTTATTCAGGGTATATAGGTCTAATATTAAAATTCTATACTTGCAGGACTGCGGAGCATTCGGGACGCATAATCTTGTCAGCTTGACGAATTGTCTCTGTATAGCAGAAGCGTGAAAGCAGATAAGGGCGGTGATTTGCTCTGCAATTGTACTTATTTGTGAACGTGGGAGGACTGTGAGTAATCATATGCCAGAAGAAGAGTGCGAAGCATAAGAGTGCACCGTTTAAGGGTGTCGTGGTGCGGAGACTGAAGTGTGTTACGGCATGGGAAATCCTTAAAACATTGCCCTGGAGTTGTGCATCCCTACTAGCAATGTATTATTACAGTGTGGTTGTATTTAAGTTTGGTTTGTAAATATCAATACTTTCCAGAAGACAGTAAGCGCAGTACAGCGATGAGCCTCCAAGCTGCAGTAAAACATTCGAATGGTGCACAGATCTTAAAGTGGTCTGTACGTCTGTGAATGATGATCCTAACCCAGGTGGATTGGTCAATCGATTCCGTTAACATTCAGCAACGCCTTATCCGTGAAAATCATTGGATAACTTATCACAACGAGACATACCTGTCTGTGGGAACTGTACATCATTCTCCAACATCGCTGGCATGTTACAGGAACTCGAGGAATTCCTTACATGTTTCTCATTAAAGGAGTTCCTGGGAGGCCAGGGTTTCAGACATGAAGCAGGCACTCAGATCATGGCTCCGACGTACTGAGAAAACTTTTATATAGAGAAATAAAGTTAATCTCATAACTGTGTTTTGGTATTCTGTACAATCAAAAGTCCCGGTTTAACTTGAACAGCCTTTCGGATTTTTACATTCCTGAAGTGACAACAAATCTAAACTTTTACAGATTAAGGGTCACACTGAGACATTACCTTATACCATTACCTGTAATCTATCGGCTGCTCTTTAATCGTATGAGCACTGAGCCAGGATGCATATTAAGAGTTATCACCATGCTAGCTACCATTCATGGATTTGGAACAAAGCCTAGGCTTAGCTGATGTTTTCTCTCATTCTTTAAATCCTTGGAGTAAGGAACAGTTAGAACGTCAATAAGGGACATCTTTTTCACCTTTTAATACAACCTAAATAAATTAGGTAGGGACCTGGAGCCTAACTCTCAGGAACTCAGGGCACAAGTAAGGGTGCCAACCCATCACAGGGTGCAAACACACACACACTCACTTACACACATACTCACTCACACACCCAATTATACACTACGGGCAATTTAGAAAAACCAATCAGCTTACAACGCATGTCTTACATCGCATACCTGAAGGAAACCCTGAGGCACAACCTGAACCCGAATCACAGGGCTACTGCTACAAAATGTAAAATTACTATGCCTAGTGAAAAAATACTATATTGACCAATGTAAAAATATATTTTTTGTTATTTTTGTAAACCTTCAGTATGTAATTTTTCCTTTTTAAAAAAAGAATTTTTGGTATAAATATTCACTAAATCTTATCTTAAAGCAAAAAGGTGCTGTCTAAGGTTTCTTTGACCCAGACTCATCAAACAACCTCTCAGCAGTGCTGAAATATTTCCTTCTAAAGGATTTGGAACAAGGCTCATGCTTCTAAGCGAACGGAGAAGGCCAGAGTCAGTGGTGGAAAGCCCACAGCTGTCAATCAGTACGTGAACTTGCTTTAATTCTCTTGCAATAAGCAGTGCTGCTAGATTGGGTGTTTTTCCACCCACTCGGAATACCGGCTGGAAAGACATGTCTTGGCTGGGTAATTGATCATTGATTGATAAAAATTAAACCAAATTTTGATTAAACAATGTAGCAATCAGCACACACACACAAAAAAGTCATTATAACCACCCAGGTTTTGGGTTTCCCTTGTGCCACCTGGGCAGCTCTTGCCCCTTGGGGAATGACGCCACAAGAGCCTTTGGGTTCTGGAGGTTGCAGAGTGGGACCTCAGTGGTTTGAACTCGATTGTCCATCGCCATCCCATAGGATCTGGGGAGTTTGGAGGCCAGGGTGTAGCAACCTTGCTTGGGTTGTTGAGCTGTGGTCCAATGGGTTTCAATCAGGATAAGCATTGCGTATTTTGTTTGTAATTTTCACTTTAAGAATTGAAATTTTGCAAGAAATTTGCCTCGACATATGAGCATATTTTCAGAATACGAGCAAACGAATCAAGCTGAACCGAATCTCGGTGAGAACTCGTCTGCTTCAGTGGAAAGCCATGCAAAGCAAGTTTTCTTTATATATTTTTTTGTATTTGTATTTAGATTTTGTAAAGATAAACTGTAACATCATGGGTGCCAAGAATGTTATCAAGGACAATAGCAAGAAGAAAAGGGATCCACTTTCAGTTTGGTTTTTAAAGCAGCCAGTGCCAAGAGAAATCATAAATTAAGGTTTTTTGCATTTACGTTATTTCCTATAAAAAATGTGTTTTGCGAAAAGAAATTTTGCCTTAAGAAGTCGTCTCCAGGACGGATTTAATTCAAAAGACGTTCCCTCTGTATTAGCTAAAACAGCATGCATGAAAAAAAAAGTGCAGAAAGAGAGTAAAACTGCAGTGTTTCATAAAATATCAAAGTGTTTTGGAACCATGTGTGTTTTGTGATGTGTGAGTAAAATACACTGTAAGCCCAACATTGCCATGAACTTGTTTATGATAAGGCTATGTAAATGTCTGCCTACTGTACATAGCAAGTGTTTATTACCACAATACAGTCATCGATTCTTTAATTGGTTTAGTTAGAAATTTATGATAACTCATCATTACCATGTACAGTATGATTGCATATTCAGATTTCTTAAACCTGATTGTTCCTTTTTAAAAGTTTTATCTTAGAATTTAGAAGTAGAATAAAGCAGACAAACTTAGAATATGCCTTTAGTAAAAAAAAAAAAAAAGAAGAAGAAGTGGCATGACCTAAATTCAGGAGCACGACCTAACAGGAACAGTCATAACGAAGAGAATGCTGCTTAGTGTCACGGTCTCGCCTCCTCATGCTGAGTGCCGCACACCTAGGCTCCGAGTGCACAACGCAGTTCACCATGATAAAGTGATGATTTCCATATTCCCATATGTTTGTTTACATTGCCACCTGTCCTCAGCTATAATCCCTGTCCTGTCTCATCATTAGTCCTCTCCGTTGTGTGTAATGATTGTTCTCAGGTTTTTTTTTCTTCCTGTTTTTCCTTCTGCTTAGTCATCTATAGAACCCCTTGACTTTGTTTGGTGTTGTCGTTCAGATTTTGATCCAGCTCCTGTTCTGTAAGTTCACAGTTCTGACTGGTGCTTGTTTGTCACCTGTTTTTGAACATTGCCTTTTAAATACTGCTTTACCACTAGGGTTGCAATTTTCATACATTTTCAACTAATACTTTTACACATAAAAAGCAATTATTGATTATTTATTGATAATTTGTAATACCAAAATACACTTTTTTTTTCTTTTTTTTTTCGGAAAAAGGCTTTGTTTTCGTCTCTGTGTTCTCATTTAGAAATACAATGCATTGTGCACTGGTGGCTTAGACGATTGAGGCTCTGATTTGCTGATCAGTTTGAGCCCCACCACTGTTTGGCCCTTGCCCAAGGCCTTTAACCTAATGCCCATACTAGTGTTGCAAGAGGTAGCATGATGTAAAGTCCAGTGCGTGAGACTGGTATAGATTGGACAATGAAGGAATGGGATGTCTAGGAGGCTGACCATTCGAACCTGACCGTAGCCTACCCTGACTTGATAAGGACAGCCTTTAAAAAAAAAAAAAGGCATGATCTGAACTACTTGCGTGGCCTCTTCAGGTCTATAAGCCAAGCTAATGTTAGCAATGGAGAAATACAGTATAATGTAAAACATTACGGGTCACTACTTTTCACTCGGATTAATTCTGAACAGAAATGAACGTATTATTGATTAATTATTAGCATTTCTATGTACCTCCTTACATATCCTCTCACTCTCACTCATCTATCTATATCTTGCACGAGGCGGGGTACACCCTGGATAGGGTACCAATCCATCGCAAGGCCCACACACATACTGTACACACTCACACACTACAGGCAACTTGGGAACACCAAATAGCCTAACCTGCATATTTTTGGACTGTGGGAGGAAACCGGAGTACCTGGAGGAAACCCACCAAGTACGGGGAGAACATGCAAACTGCATACACACAGAGACGGGAATCGAACCCTGACCCTGGAGGTGCAAGGCGACAGTGCTAACCACTACACCACTACGTATCTACTATATATATATATATTTTTTATTAACTGTAAAGTCAGACTGGGTTTTAGTGTCATTCCTACTTGCTTGTACTGTGTACATTGGAACAAAATGTCAAATGCAAAACAGTAATATACTGTCAAAAAAAGCAAATAGCACGCAGTGTGAGATGAGTGTAGGACAATAAATAAACAAGCCAAATACACAGAACAGTGCATGATACCTATACAGGACAAGAGTGCTGCGTGGGAAAACTACTGCAATAATTTGAGGGACAGGAGAGTTTAATGCCAGCATAAAAAGTATTGTTTATGGTGTGGGTTTGCTCATGACCTTGTCACCAGTCCACCGGTTCTTCTTCCTTGGACCACTTTTGGAAGGGACTCACAACTGCATTCGAGAAACAACCCAGAAGACCTGCTTTTATGGAGTTGCTCTGATCTTGTTGTCTAACCGTTACAATTTGGCAAAAAGTCAAAAGTCATAAAGATCCACAGCTTTCTCATCCTTCCTGCTGCCAACACATTAACTGTAAAAACTGACTGTTCACTTGATGTCTAATAGATCCCACCCATTGACAGTGTAATAATATCATCAATCTGACTAAATTCACCTCTCAGAGGATTTAATGTTAATTCTAATCTAATCTTGGTTTGTTGTTGGTCTTTCGGCTGCCCCGGCACAGGTTTTTTTTACACCGGATGCCCTTCCTGACGCTACCCTCTCATTTTATCCGGGCTTGGGACCGGTACTGCATCCAGTGGCTGGGGTTTGGACACTGGCTGGGAATCGAACCCGGGCCTTCCGCATGGCAGGCGAAACACCCACCACTGAGCCCCTTTCTAATCTAATCTTTAGTTAAATCCACTAAATGTTTTTTTATTATGGTTCACATGGATATAGATAGATACACATTAAGTTCTTAAAGTAAATTTACATCCATGCTGTAAGCTTTTCTACTTCTATGATGCTTACTACAAGTAAAGCGCTGTGTATTTTTTGATGTTTTAAACCCTATTCTATTCTGTGAGTGTAAATTTTGGGTAGATCATAATTTGTAATTTACCATAAATAACACTTTCCTAGACATTTTGCTGTAAAAATATTTCTATTCGCACCCATTTTAGTTAATAAGCCCCCATATAGTATTTTGGCAGCATAGTGGCTTAGTGTTTAACCTTGCACCTCCAGGGTCTGAGTTCGAGTCCCACCTTGGGGTCTGTGTTTATGGAGTTTGGTTATGATGTTGGTGGGTTTTCTCCAGGTACTGTACTTGGCTAATTGGTGTTTCCATTTTGAATGAATGAGTGTGTGAATGTTGACCAGAGATTGTACCACGGTCGTGAAATGTGAGTGGATACAATGGTCACTGGCCTCCACGGTCCCTGGTTGGACTACAGAGGTTCCTAGATGGATGGATGGATGGACTAAAAGTAAAAAAGGTGTGTATTTTAAGACCTTTTAAACCCTATCCTGTTCTGGAGTGTAAATTTCATAATTAGATTCACCATAATTAGGTATTTACCAGACACTTAGCTGTGAAAATATTTCTCAGGCTCCTAAACGTACGGATTTTTATTAACAAGCCCCCTTACAGTATAAATACATCAGCTTGAGACAGTGCAAATGTAAGCTTTCTTTCCAAACCTATACAATAGAATTGATTATAATAATTAAAGTACAATAAGATGAATAAGAAGAGACCTTCATATGGATATGGACCTATGTGTCCAAATTACAAAACTCTTTGGAAAGTCTTGGATTTTTTTTTTTCCCCATTTGTGCATGATTTAATTTTTATTTTAAAAGAATATAGTATAGTTAATGTATTCCTAATAAATTATGCATGTAATTGAGGATTTTATTATAAATCAGCTCACCTGAGACTCCGCACAACAGGACACTGAGGACACAGATGTGCATGCTTGCAGCTCCAAACGCCATGTGAACTGGAAAAAAAGAGAAAAAAGTCCAAGTGTAGAGTGGTGTGTGGTTAAGGTCGGTCTCTGTGTGTTAGTCCATTAGTAATGATGATGATAATAACGGAGAGAAGGGGGTGAAATCGTCTCGTGTGCACGCAGTCAGCGTGGAGGAGAGCAGAGGAGAGGACAGGACGCTGGTGTGTGTGTGAATGGATGACAGTGGCGTGCAACTAGAGGCGCGCACCAAGCACACACACAGGGAGAGAGAGAGTGAGAGAGAGAGAGAGAGAGAGAGAGAGAGAGAGAGAGAGTAGTCCAATTAGATAACCAAAAGTTCACGTTTTATTCCATCATTTTTTACTTTTAAAGATATTGGGGGCCTGACACAGAGGGAGGAACTCACCCTAGACATGATGCCAGTCCACTGCATGGGCATTATTTACAACAAAGGACAATTTATCACAGCCTTTCCACATACAGGAGGAGAAAAGAGACCGCAGATAAAACTCACATACACAAGGATAAAAAAAAAAAAAAAAGTGATAATAAAATGTGAAACTCTGCACATAGAGCGAACCATACAGGATAAAATCAGAGACCCTGGAGGAAGAAAGGCGATGCGCTGAATATACCACTATCTGTATGACACCATATGTTTTATTTATTTATTTATTTATTTATTTATTTATTTATTTTCTTTGCCTGAAAACTGCATAGTGTTAGTTGATGGGTAAACATGTTTGTAGAAATAGATAAAAGGTTAAAGCTAAAAACAAGCTGATGAGCTTTAATGTAATCAGTGATATTATTATTTCAGGTTGAAGCCCTGACTTCTGTACGGCAGGACGGTCTGTGTAACTATGAAATTTTATAAGGTCGAGTCTCTTACGCCTTGTTTACACTAAGTTGTACTTCTTTCATTGTCAGTCAAACGCACTCCTGTTTGGTAATCGGAGGGTGAATCACAGATGAGAAACTGAAAAAGTGATCAGTTAAGAATGAAGTTTTGTCTTAAATCGACTTCAGTGGATTAAAATTCACTTATACCACTTCAGCTGTGAAAATATTAAATGTAATGTAATAGAAGATTTCGCCCTTTTCAAAGTCACTCAAATCCTTATGCTTGCCCATTCTTTCTGTTTCCAGCACAACAACTTCACAGATAAAGTGTCCACTTGGTGCCTAATACTGTATATCCCACCCACTGTTTAAAGTACAGTATATTGTGAGTCAGATTATTATGGCTAGAGAACTGGGTCAGAACAACTCCAAACCTGCAGCTCTTGTGGGATATTCCCAGTCTGCAGTGGTCAGGACAGACCAAAAGGGATCCAAGGAAAGAAAACCGGTGAACTGGCGACAGGAACACGAGTGGCCAAGGATCACTGATGCACATGGGGAGTGAAGTCTGGCCCGTGGAGTCCGATCCAAAAGAAGAGCTTTAAAAGAATAAAGTGTGGAAACAGTTAATGCACACAGGTCATATCCAATATTAGGCAGGTGGTCATAATATTATTGCTGTGTGTGAGTATATATGCTGTGTAAATAAAAAAAAAATGGTATAACCACCCTTTGGATGAAGTATAGTTTCAGGTGCACTTTTATAAGGAAATTAGTTGCTTAGTTTTACTGAGTGTCCTGCAGAATCAGTCACGGTCCTCCTGAGGACTTTCACACCTGCTTCTTTTTTCATGCAGTAAAACCCAGAAGCTTATTAGGATTATTATTATTTGTAGGAAAAGTAATATACTGCCCTCCTTTCTGGCCTACAGATATTTTTCTGTAAGATTACTTTTTTCTTCTTCTTGGAATACTAATGTTTGAAATATTTTTTTTTACTGACTTAATAATGAAATCATAAAATAAACATGTATAACACAGTTTATAAAGTTTATATTAGGATCAAATTCTAATGCAAGCTCAGTAAAACCAAACAGTTGTTCTACTTACTGTAACGTCTTGGGAGCATGTAAAAAAATGCCATAAGAAAAGATGCTTTTGAAAACATTTCTAAACATGTACAAGAAACTTCTATAAATATTATAGAAATATTACTATATACTAAATATTACTATTATAGAAAATATCATAAAAACTTCCAAAGATTTCTTTTTATAAATATTTTTATGAAAATTATGGTTTGTCGTATAATATGTTGCTTTTTTTTTTTTTTTACAGGCATGCAAATTTACATTTGGCAGACGCCCTTATCC
Organism: Clarias gariepinus; assembly: GCF_024256425.1. Classification (NCBI taxonomy): domain Eukaryota; kingdom Metazoa; phylum Chordata; class Actinopteri; order Siluriformes; family Clariidae; genus Clarias; species Clarias gariepinus. Next base: position 5,856,128 of record NC_071109.1, on the reverse strand, counting down.
AGAGCAACTTACATTTTCTTTTTTATCTCATTATACATCTGAGCAGTTGAGGGTTAAGGGCCTTGCTCAAGGGCCCAACAGAGGCAACTTGGTGGTTGTGGGTTTTGAACCTGGGACCTTCTGAACCATAGTCCAATGCCTTATTCACTGAGCTACCTCAAGACAAATGTTATATATATAAACTTAATTTACAGTACTGCCCTAAAGCCTCGAACTACCCATAATTTTCTCATATTAAAATAAATCAAATTATGTCCATTCAATTAAATAAAAATGGAAACAAATGTTTTACTGGCGACAGGCTGCAAAGTGCCTAAAAATACTATTTAAAAATCAGTTGCTTATGAAACAACCTCAGCAGCGGCCTCGTTTCCCCTCTCGTCTGTTCCAACCACTCAGCTTTCAGCATCACCAGTATACTAATCACCGGCCTGATCAACTGTCTGCATCTGTTTCTCACTGCTTCATGAATCTTTTCTTTTTTTTGTTTGAATGATCCATAGGTCACTGTGGGGCTTAACAAACAAAAACAATTCCTCTGAAACTGTATTCATCTGTAACATGTACAGGGACTGGAGAGCAAAAAATGAGATGCAAAAAAAGTCTGGAGAATGCCTGGAGAACTATTCCTCGACACCACATTAACAATACAATAAAGTCTGGCTCTTTGGAAGCAAAATTAGGAGGAATGAGGGGTGGCTCAAGACTTTTGCACAGTGCTGTACATGTAAAAGACAGTTCATACACTCAGCATCACTTCACAAAACCTGGATCAGGTCAATAACATAAAATATTCATTTAACCGACAGCATTTTGTCTTTCCCAGGTGCTTATACCCATGCTTTACCTTGACATATATCATAAGCATCAAAATGCCTAACAAGCCAATCTATATAAATTTTACATTAAAGTGTGAATACATTTATATATCTCATGCTTAAAACATCCTTTAGCATGAATCACCCATTGTAGATGTCCAGGATATTCACTCAATGGACACGATACCCCTGTGAAATATTTTAAATATTTTTGATATAAAAAATATAAGTTCCTGAAGATCATCTAGGGGGAAAAAAAATCCAAAATGTTTTTATTTTCTCATTGTATATACAGTACATTGATATTATAGCACTGAATGATAAGGTCTCCTAAAGCACATCACTGCTAGCTAAATTATAGATTTATGGATGTAGTGAGAGAGGACCTGAAGTTAGTTGGTGTGAGAGAAGAGGATGCAGAAGATAGGGTTAGATGGAGGCAGATGATTCCCCTGGACGCGAACAGCCGAAAGACAAAGAAGAAGAAAATTAATTTAAAACAAAAGAATAAGGAAATTATTAGAATATGTATTTCATGCCATTGGTATGAATGTTAATCAAGACATACAACATTTTGTGTATTCGTTAACATTCGTTATGCTAAAACTCAAACTTGTTACTATATATATATATATATATACAGTATATACTATATAATAATAATAATAATAATAATAATAATAAGCAAAATCATAAGAAATTCCCAGTACTGTACATGTAAAAGACATTTCAAACGCTCAGCATCCTTCAGAAAACCTGAACCTGGTTCAGGTTAATAACATAAAATATTCATTAAATATCTACAGCATTTAACCTTAACCTTGACATACATTCTAAGCATCAACATGCTACAAAAGCAATTTTATATATATGTACATTAAAGTGTGAATACATTCTATATCTTATGCTTGAAACATTTACCATAAGTCATCCATTGTACTGTAGATGTCCACGACATTCACTCAACATGATACCTGCATTCACCCCGGTGAAATATTTTCAAATTCGGTACTCAGGTTGACGTGGTCACGGAAGACACCAAGAGCTCTATGGTTACTCTAACAGAGTTTAAAAAGTTCTTTTCAAAGGTTGGAGAACCTTCTGGAAAGACAACCATTTTGAAAGTTCCACCTTACCTTCATGGTAGAGTGTCTGGTGACAGTGGGTTGCCTGGTCGCATCTCATGTTCAACGATTTCACACAAAACAGAAGAATTATAAATATGCCTACGAAACTATATAATACAGTATACTGTATGTTCACAGTATTATAAATGAACTCTGGTTTATTCAGTAGCATTTCAATTGATCTTACTAACACAAATATGCCTTTTGCCCCCTCTCCCACTGCAGTTTGGCTCAAGAGGGGAGACCTGAGGTGATGTCCACTTAACCATGTCACCCATACTGTACCTAAATCCGACACTGAGCATGGTGGTGGCAGCATCATTCAGTAATGTTACTTCTTAGCTGCAGGGATGGGGAAACTGGCCACTCACATGAGACACTGCACAAATGTTTACAGAATGTACAATGCCCTGCCAAAAAAAAAGGTGTGGACACACATATTTCAGTGGAACACCTGTTGTTATGATAGTGGCCTGGGCATGGTCTTGATACTGTAAGCTTATGCAATGTCACAACATCTATTGCATTGATGATGTGGAGTCGGAGCGCTACGTCTTCTCCAGCACAACCTAAAGATTCTCAGTGAGGTTAAGGTCTGGACTCTGTGGTCGCCAATCTATGTTTGAAAATGATGTCTCATGCTCTCTGAACCACTTTTTCACAATTTGAGCCTGATAATTCCTGGCATCATCATCATCATCATCAGAGAAGAAAATATCCATTGATGTTTGAAAAAACTGGTCATTCCGTACATTCAAGTTGTTAGGTGACCTCATTTTTGGACCTGACCAACAGAAGCAACCCCAGATCATAACACTACCCCCACAGGCTTGTGCGGTAGGCACTAGGCACTTTGATGCATCCATCTCTCTGGAACAGGGTACATCTGGATGCATCAGACCTTTTTCCAATGCTCCACAGTCCATTCTTTATGCTTCTTAACGAATTGAAGCCTTTTTTCCAATTAGCCTCAGTGATAAGTGGTTTTTTAAAAGCTACTCAGCTGTTTAGTCCTAATCCCTTGAGTTGTTTAAGGTACCACCTGTGTCAGTTAAAATTAACACACTTTGTAATTAAATGTTTTTGTGTTTAGTGGGTACTTTTCTACATTCTAGAAAAATACATACCTTAGACTTTAAAACTAGAAAACAACATGCATGGCATTAGGTAATTAAGTAACAAATGTATTATTTTAAAACATTGAGGTCAGCCTTTTTGGAACAATATTGTGTCAAGTGCGTAAGTGTATATATATATATATATATATATATATAATTTGTGACATCATTTTCAAGTATTATTAAAACGTTTTCATATCAAATACACTGAATTACATTACATAAAACTGTTAAAATAGAGATACAGCTTCATTCCAATTAACATTACATAAAACTGTTAAAATAGAGATACAGCTTCATTCCAAGCATGTAAGAGGGTGCATGTTTGGCTCCAGGGGAAAAATTAAATTCTAAGAGATACAGTAGTTTATCATCTAAGAAAGAAGTTTTGGGTAGGTAATAACTTTGCTGACATGTTGACATCACTCAATACTGTGATTGCTTTGCCTAGAGGACGAGGACGGGCCTCCAGACAGGAAAGTAAGAAAGAAATACCACTGGGTCGGTCCTGTTTGCTAAAGCCGTAGGCCATAGGGAGGTAGCCTAATGATTTGATGAATCATTCTGTCAATCCAAACCACAGTAAGCCTCTTCATGTTTCCCTCTCAGGTGTTTTGTATTATTTTTGGTAATAGCTTGCACAAATGACCCATGAAATGAATATTTCCTGTTTGGTTGTGCAATTACATGTCATTAACTTTGCAGTTCCATGTACGCAAAACCAAGGTCTGTTTAAAGTAGTGAGCTGCAAGTCGAAACCAATCTACACTTAGCAAGGACAGATTTAAGGTGACTTCATTAATAAAGTGTTTCTAAGTGTCTCTTAAATGGACCAGGGCTACGCTTTATGGTATAGAGTTGACACATAATAATTTATGGAAATAATGGCTGCCCTTTAACTGTGCAGCTGTAATTTTGGGCTGTGGGTGCAGGAGACAGGAAATATAAACTGTACAGATAAAGTGTGACCTCCAAAAGCCGGGAATTTGTCCGACATATAGAAAATACTGAAAAACAAATTGCACCCCATTTTGTGCTGCGATTATACCATCCGCGAGAGGTAATATACTGATGACATGGACAGGGAAATGTATTTACAATATCTACTGGTACATTTAAGAGATAACTCTGTTCATTGAATTTCCAACATACTGTAATCTATTCTTATAGTGGAAATGTTCTAATCCTGGCTCTGTAAAGTAGATTGAAACAAGTTTCATGATGATTAATGTACCGCTAATGATTGCTTCTTCTTAGTAAGAACCTGGGCGTCAGACATTCTGTATAATGATGTAGACTGTAAGGTTAATAAATGTACTGTACTGTGATATATCGCTAAGAAAATCCACCTTACAAGAACACAATTTGTGAATAAGGAGTTAAACACAATGGGTGAGTTTTGTGTGTTTAAGTGGAGTAACTGGAGAGCTTTACTATTTATCATTACGTGAATGTCAATTTATAATTTATTCATCATTTATTATAATTTGCAAAAATTTTACTATTTTTTAAACTTGAAGGAATCCATACTCACTCACTCACTTTATCCTGGCCATGAACACAGACTTGAGGTGGGAAACAAAGCCAGACCGTGGAGGTGTAAGACGACAGTGCCAACTTAAGCCTGTGCCCAGAGTGCCGCCTGGAACTCGTGCCCGTGTAACCCGTGCCATCCGAATCCATAGTTACCTTAAAACTTATGAAAAGTCCACAAAGTAACTTCTAGTAATCACTAACAGTAAGTTCAAGTACAATGGTGGATAAGGTCCTGCACATTACAAAGTACAGTCTGTTTTTATTATGTTTGATCATTCACCATACATGAATAGTGTTAGCCATACAACTAGTTCCAGTTAGCCCGTGGAAAGAAAAGAGTTACATGGAGTGGAATGCATTTTTGCATGGAACGAGGGTTGTACAGTAAAATTTAGCCCAAATTACTTCCATTGTATTTGCTTGCCGGAAGAGTTCATAGTGGGTGTAAGTGTAATGCACTTATGTGCACCTCATTTCTGATTTAGGACAAACTTGCAAAAATCCAAACTATCCCTTTAGAATGAGGGCATGAGTACACACCTCTTCTACTGTTAGAGGAAATGTATTGTATGTAATGTAATATAAACATCCATAAAATGATCTAATATACACTTACAGTAGGGTGCTTTTGCATTACAGTTGTGTAGTGTAAACAGTTTATAATAGGTCTGAGCATGGATTAGCATACCATGCTCAAGTCTACTTGGAAAGTACCAAATCAAATTTGACAACCGATCGTACCATACCATGGAAGTACATTACTATTCAAAACACATCATCACTACTGTGTCTTCTCTGAAATCCGTGCCACCTAAGCTGATAAAGAAGAAAGGCAGACGAGATGGACATTTTTGACATTTTTGACAAAATGTCAATAATATTAGTCATTATGCAAAAGCTGTCTTTTTTTTATTTCACTTTTTCTTTTTGTTTACTGGTGACTTGACAACTAACTAGGTGCACTACTGCCACCTGCTGTATTGGAGAGTTAAAAGGCAAGCGTGCTCAGGTACAGAACAATATACTAATGTGAAAGCTGGCCAGTGGGAAGGGGGTGGAGCTATTGTACGCAGGAAAGATATACAGCAATCATAATAACTCCAGACTATTATATAAAGTGAATAAAAGTTCTCCTTAAATTGGAACATAGCAAGTTTTTATATGCAGTTTGAATGCTTAGCTGTCAGCCTACAAACAATTAATAATTTTCAGATTAAACCTCTTGCCACTCCTCAACTATGCACTCTGATAAATTAACCACTGAAGCAGCATATGGGCTACCACTGCAAGAAAAAAAATCTATATGGAAATTGACAGATTGAGCACTATTAATGTAAGCCTCATATATTTCATAAAATGAAGTAAAATAACTAAATTATTAGTCATGGGGATCAGGTTAGATCTGGCGCTCTCACCTGGTTTCAACTTATATTATAGATTCCAGCCACTTACAAACAAATAATATAATGGCCTGGCCTACATTAAGGGAACTCCGGAAAAGAGATTTAAATATTTAGAAACAATGCATGAAGGACAAAATTGCTGTGTTGTAAATAAAATTAAAGAACAAGAAAGAAAACATTTTTAAAAAATGGGTTAATCCATTATCTATAGCAGTGAGTGGGCTGTGTAGGCTTATTCAATTCAATTCAATTCAATTTTATTTGTATAGCGCTTTTAGCAATTTTCATTGCCGCAAAGCAGCTTTACATAGTCAAAAGAATTATTTAGGTTTGTATGAAATGTGAATTTGTATGAATCAAAATGGTCAGTTTGTCCCTGGTGAGCAAGCCGAGGGCGACAGTGGCAAGGAAAAACTCCCTGAGATGGTAAGAGGAAGAAACCTTGAGAGGAACCAGACTCAACAGGGAACCCATCCTCATTTGGGTGAAACAAAAAGCAGTAAATGATCTGCATATATACAGTGTGTAGGGTGGGAGGCAGTTCAGCTAAAATAGCTGATGTTAATTGATGTTAATATGGAGTCCAGGTAGTTATTGAAGACCCAGGTAGACTTGTAAGAAGTTCCAGTCATGAACTATCGAACTGTCAAGTCCCCAGAGAAACAGTTGCCAACACCAGTCAAGGCCAGAACCATTTTCTAGGTAGAGAGAATCATTCCCAGACACCAGACGCATCCCAGAGAGACACACGGGGCATCCATGTGACGAGATCTTCAGCCAGAAGCGGGGCACCAGGATGGGTCAGACAGGTCCGGAGGGCAGAGGGAGTCTGGATCACTGGCAGCTCAGGAACGACATGTGTAGCTCGACAGAGAGAGAGAGAAAGAGTGAAAGGGGGGGACAGGAGGAGAGAGGAAAAAGAAAGAGGGGGGAAAGAGAAGAAGAGGAGAGATGGCAGTTAGGTATGGTGTGGGGCCTGGAGTCTATCTGAGGAAACTTGAGGCAGTGGACACTGGATAAGGTGCCAACCCATTGCAGGGCACAAGCTCACACACGCTCAGCCACCAAATCAAACCCTCCTGGCAATTTGGAAACAACAATGCATGTCCTTGGGCTTAGGATTTGGAGTACCAAAAAAGCAATGCAAATGCCACACACACATATACAGTTTTCAAACCACCAGCCCTGGAGGCATGAGATGACAATGCAAACCAGTATTTATTTCTTATTTAGTTCAAGAGAGAGAGAGATTAAGGAAGGAACAATATTTTATAACTGTTCTATCATAGGAAATAACATGAACAAACTTGCTTCACAAACATCCAACACTATTTCATGTCACTCAAGAATGTTTGAATAATAAGTACATGGCATTATTATTGGAAAATATCATAAACTAAATGTGACTGGACAAACCCTCCATGACATCAACAATAGGATTCCTAAAGAGTGTTTTGTAATTCAATTGTGGGAGCTCTGGTCGTCACCATGGCGGTATGGTGGCAATGGTGGCATTGTGGTTAGCACTATGGCATTGGGGTCCAGGTTCGATTCAGGGTGTGCATGGAGTTTGCATTTGGTGGGTTTTCTCCGGGTACTCCACAGTCCAAAGACATGTAAATGAGGCTAATTGGCGTTTCCAAACTGTCCGTAGTGTGTCATTGTGTGTTTGTGTATACTGTATTTGTTTTCCTTGTGATGGCTTGGCACCCAGTCCAGGGTGTAAACCACCTTGTGCCCTATCTCTCCTGGAATAGGCTCCAGGCCACCCATTAGCCTGTATACAAGATAAAGTGATGTAATCGAATAAGTCAGTGAGCGAGTAGTCATCAATATCTTGACATTTTAGCAGAAGCTGACTGCCTAAACCCTGGTTAAACCATAAATAAGCAAATGGGTGGAACATGCATACTTATCTCAGGTACCACAAGCTAATTAACTTAGCTTTCACTTAGCTAAAATGCTAAGATTGATAACCTTAATGTTCTGTACCTGCTAAAGTTACATTACATTTGATTAATCTTTGTCAACCCTGCCCTACATGTTGTCCTGTGTAGCTGTTCCTCTAATCGGCCAGGAACCTAATTATGCATGAATGTATTACTTATTGTGATGTCACCTTGCACATCCAGGTTCCAGGTTCAATTCTCGCCTCGAGTCTGTGTGCATGGAGTTTGCATGTTCTCCCCATGCATGGTGGGTTTCCTCAGGGTTCTCCGGTTTCCTCCCACAGTCTAAAGACATGCAGATTAGACTGATTAGCATTCCCAAATTGCTTGTGATGTGTGAATGTGTGTTTGTGTATACTGTATGTGTTTGCCCTGGCAAACTGTCCAGGGTCTACCCCACCTCGTGCCCTAAGCATCTGGGATGAGTTCCAGGCCCCCCACAACCCTGTATACAGAGTAAAGCGGTATAGATGAGTGAGTGAGTGAGTGAGTGGTTAATTTCGGCAGATGAAATTTGATCCCCATACATGGGGGTTTCATAAATGGGGAATCTAGCTACCAATGTTTCGTACAGTACCAGGCTGTAAAGATGCTTATTTGTGTTGTAAAGTTGCCCATTTGAACATGGGGTTCAATTGGGATTGACACATTTTTGGAGCCAGCTCATTTTGGCACTTGCACTGCATTAGACTAATTTTTCTTGGTAAATATTTAATTTCAGGGTGCCAACAGTAACTTGTTGCAGTGCGGGTGTGTCCAAGCACAAGCTATGAACAGCAAATGAGCAGGTAATTAGTGGTTTCACCTGGAAAAATGTATTACTCCAAGGGAAATCTAAATAAAAACTAAAGCGTCACTCTCTCCAAAGCCTACCTTTTATTCCTTTTATACACTTTGACGTACACACACATATATATACTGTATATATATATAGAAGAGCTACTTATTCTAGAGGTAATTCTAAATGTGTCTCATGTGACGAAAGTAAAATTCACAAATGTACAACTCTTATTGAAGGTCTCTAAGCTGTCTCAGTGACCAAAAGTTTTGGTTGCTTTGACATACTTACTGCCAAGTTGCTGTCGGCAGACAGTGACAGGAAATAATGACGAGCTTCCAGACAGTCCAGAGGGCTTTACAATTTTTATCATCTCTCACATCAATTCTGTGGCCAATCACAGGTAATTGGAACAACACTTACCACTCAGAGGGATTTAATGACCTTACCTGGAACTAACCCTCAGTTGAGAGACACAAGGGTTCAGTTAATCAACAGAAAACATTCATGCCTGTGAAAAGCTCTAATGGATAAAAAACATTCTAGATAGAATCGGCCACATTTCCCCATTCTGACATGCAAGAGGTAGAGATATCAAATCCAGCACATATGGGAAGCAGGGAATGCTCACTTACACACAGACAGATTGCATGGAGGGCATCTATCGCTATGTGCATCCAAGCCAGATGGAGATATAGCCCATGATTTACTGCTTCATTTACAATTCTAAAACAGATCATAGGACAGCGCTATTAAAAACTATCAATTTATCATCCTTATTTGTCAGTTTTGACAATATAGTAGTTTTACTTGTTGTTTAAATAATAGATTTGTTCTACTGGTCTAATAATTAATCATTTAAATAACTCAGTCATTTGTCACTTGTACCTTACAGCACAGTGAAATTACTTTTTTTTTTTTTTGGCTTATTCCAGTTAGGAAGCTGAGGTCAGCCAGAACACAGCACCCCTGGAGCAGATAGGGATATCGGCCTTGCTTAAACAGGGGCAACTTGGTGAAGACAGTCCTGGGGCTTGAACCACTGACTATCCGCACCCAAGGCCCTTAACAATTTAAGCCACCACTGCCCTATAGGTATAGTGGCATAGGGGTTAGCACTGTCACCTTGCACCTTCAGAATCAGGGTTCGATTCCCACCTCAGGGTCTTTGTGCATGGTTTACATGTTTTCCCCCAGTCCAAAGACATGCAGATTAGGCTAATTCATGTTCCCAAATTACCCATTGTGTGTGTGTTTGCCATGTGATAGATTGGCATCCCATCCAGTGTGTACCCCATCTTGTGTCCTAAGTCTCCTGGGACAGGATCCAAGCCCCCGCAACCCTGTATATAGGATGATAAGTGAGTGAATTACTATAACAATTCATTATTGTTTCAACAGTATAGTAACAACCCATTCAAGGGATTTGTAATGAAATCCGTCATTAATGAAGGTTTAAAAACCCCCCAAAAAATTTACATTTACAGAAGACTTCAAGCACAGTATGGCGATAAGTACGATGGCCCTGAAGTGCAAAAAAATTTTCAAAACTGAAAACAAAATAACAAAACTGAAAACAAAATAAAAAAACCCAAAACAAAATAACAAATCCAAAACCAAATAAACAAAATGGAAAACAAAATAACTAATTCAAAAACAAATTATCAGAACCCAAAACAAAATAACAAAACCCAAAACAAAATAACAAAACCCAAAACTAATTTGATATTTTGTTTTGGGTTTTGTTGTTTTGTTTTTGTTATTTTGTTTTGTTATTTTGTTTAGTTTTTGTTATTTTGTTTTGGGTTTTGTTATTTTGTTTTGGTTTTTGATACTTTGTTTTGGGTTTTGTTGTTTTGTTTTTGTTATTTTGTTTTGGGTTTTGTTGTTTTGTTTTTAGTTTTGTTATTTCGTTTTTAAAATTTTTTTGTTGTCATTTTTGTTAATTTGTTTTGCACAGTAGATGAGACTTTTAGCCGCAGTAAACATTTAGATTTTAATGGTGCAAACGTTTTTAAAAAGGTTGTATGTCTGTGTATGACCATCCTGGCCGAGGTGGCTCGGAGACCACTACAGTCGTTCACGTGAACATTGTAAGTGGAACGATCTCAGTAAAAAAAAAAACCTGTTTTGATCATGAAATTTTATTGTGTTTGCAAGACAATGTGTGACCTCACACTAACCACTGCACCACTTGCATATTACAATATCTTAGCTGGGAGTTATTGCTAGAGTACATCCTCCATACAGTCTTGGGGTCCGTTCTTCGTACGTCGCTAACTCAGTTAGCTGGATTTAATTGTTGTGGATTTGTCCTGATCTTGGATTGTTTCGTTCTTCGATGCGCTTCTAGCATTTGTTGTCATAGCAACATATCCGTAAGCTTGAACCTGCTCGGTAGCAGATTTCTGCGCTCCTGGAGGGTTATGATTGGATGAAATGGCGAGGTCACATCTGATTGATTAAAGAGCACGACTGACTCACATGGAAAAAGAAAAGTATATGCCATGGACTCCCCCCCCACCCCCCCACCCCCATTTATATATATTAAAAATAAATATTTAATAATGATAAATTGGACGAAAATAATTTTATTATAAAATAAACAATATAAAAGTATACATGTTGTATTTGAAAAAAGTAAGTGAAGCAAGCGTCTGCTCATGGCTCTGGTGTAGTGAGGAAACTTTCTACTACATATTTTTCATCACACTGTATGACGTAAAATAAGCATTTCTACATGCTGATTGTGCCTCTGCGTGTGGAGTTTGGAGTATAACACTTCCAATAGAAGTGCACTCGAGCACAAAGAGGGGAAAGAACTGCTCTGCAAATAAGATTTCCATCTGTTCACTTACGCTCACATGATTTTTATAGCAGAGAAAATCTTCCCATGATTCATGCCCCTAATCCCCAACCAATATGCACATATGGTATGTAAACAAATGACATTAAAAATGATGCTAAACTATATTTGTCTTTAAATACAGGGGAAGTTGTGCACTTGCATGATTAAATTATTTAGATTTCTCTTTTTTTTGTTTAAATTTTTAAAATCAGTCCTCTGATAAATTATAAAGTAAATGCATTCTGAATCCTGTTTTTTTTAAAGCATCCTGAATACAAATACTTTATTTTTTAGCTTAATGATATCTGTATTCCAGTACAGCATACTGTATAGCCTTTGTTTGTCTGTGTCAAGTCATGCATGCTATACCTGTCTGACATTTATTCTAGACATTTATTTTTCCAATTTGCTAAAAGGAATTGGAATCCTTGGGAATACTCAATAAAAAAAAGAATACCAAATGCTCGATAAGTCGATACCTAGTAAAGGTAAAAATCTGGGTTAATACTGGAGTAAACATACTTACACCCTTTACACTATGGTTTAGTTAAAAAACTGCATCTGGACAAAACAGAAGCAGTACAAAAGCACTCAGCATACTCTAGAACAATGGGTTCTCTGCCATCATTTTTTTTAACCAAGGTCGAAAATTTGGGGGGTTGATCTACAGTACAGTACCTGTAATCACAGAGAACATACAGTCTTCCATTGCCATCTACTGTATACCCAAATGCACATATACACCTTCATATCGCGTTTAATCTGAGCACTAATCTGAGCTTTCCTGGGATTGTATACGGCGGCACAGAGGCGTAGCAGTTAGCACTGTGGCCTCGTTTGATTCCTGCCTCGGGTCTATGTGCATGAAGTTTGCATGTTCTCCCCATGCATGATGGGTTTCCTCCGGCTACTCCTGCCTTTAATCACAGTCCAAAGACATGCAGATTAGGCAAATCGGTGTTTCCAAATTGCCCAGTGTGTGTGTTCCTGTGATGAATCGGCACCCTACAGGATGTATCCCATCTTGTGCCATAAAATAAAACCCGATCTGCCTCTGTCCACCATTTATCCTCTGCAGCTGATCCAGAGGGCAGATGCACATCTTGTTATCAAACTTCCCAAGTTCTCCCACACCACACCACCTCTGCACCCTTCACGCACTGGCTTCCTTTAGCTGCCCGCATCAAATTCAAAAAACTCCCAGCACCCACTTAACTCTTAGCTCTAATCACACCACCCTCCGCACGACATTCCCTCTGATCCTCCTTGCCTGCTTGCTATTCCTCAGGGATCCATTCATCCAGACTCTTTTCTGTTCTGGCACCTAATAATAATAATAATAATAAACTAACCCAGTGGTTCTCAAAGTGTGGGGCGCGCCCCACTAGTGGGGAATACAGACATGACAGGTGGGGCGCAATGAACGGGAGGGAATTAGTGGAAAATAATAGGAAAGTACCTATTCTAATTCATGCTTTTCTTAATTGATTTATTTAATCTTTATTTTCTTTATCGGACACTCGAAACTAAATAATGACACACAAAGAAATGGATCATTATTACAAGTAAATTTAAAATAACATCAGAGAAAAAGTGGAACCATAGTGCAACAATAACGGTTTAACATCGGCATGTTATTTGCAGAGGAACAATATATAAGGAAACATTCGGTATTATATATGTAGTTTCATTCATTCCAATGTGTATGCTGATGTTTCTGTATTTTATCAGGCAGTACTAGTCTGGCATTTCTAGTTTCCAGTGTGGCAACAAAGTTGCTTTTTGATCCTTCAGGCGCTGAACAGAAGGGAAGATCAATATCGTTCTACGCTTTTTGTTGCTGTGCGGCATTTAGCGATGATCCCTAAATCACTCGTTGCGCCGTAGAGAATAATAGTGTTTATGCTTTTAAACTTGTATAATTTAAGGCGGATGTAGCTTAAAGACGATATAGAAAGGAAATATATGTGAGTATCTTATTTGCGGGTTTATTTACGCATCTATCGAATTCGGAGATGCGAATATCAAACTAACTTTACCGCGGACACAAACAGGTGTTACATGTATGCGCTAAAATGCCCCCCTGCCACGGATTGCCTCCCTACATAATCTCTATCAATTATTATATTAGGACATACATTTAAAGGTTTATTATTATCAAATATATTATTACTATTATAATTAACCCTAGGCACGTGACAGCCGTCGAGACGATTAATGCAAATCCCCTAAAATAATTATTTTATGGCACATTTATTTTGCAGGGGTTTGTCAATGTACAAATAACAAATTATTTATCACAAATTACACTAAATAAATATTGTTTGTGGTGAAAAATTACAGGAAACGATTTTTATTATAAAATAAGCAATATAAAAATATACATGTTGTATATGAAAAAATATATATAGGCTAATTTAAATATTTTTCTCCTATACAATTTTTTTTTATATTGCTTACTTTATAATCAAATTCATTTGTTATAATTTGTCATTTTTAAACCATAAACCTATGAATTTATGTTCTAATATATTATTTGAAAGAGATTATGTGTGTGGGGGGGCAATCTGTGGCAGGGGGGGGGGGGGGGGGGGCATTTTAGGCCATAACACAGTAGCGTACTGTATGTAGTGAGCATAATAACATCAATGGATACATTTGTTACATGGACCACAAAAAAGCAGGTGATTCAGCACCAACAGCCTAATCAACCAAAAATCCAGCCGAAAGGAAAACATGATGAAGCCTACTGTATGTTGCGTTTGGATTCATGGTGGGGATGGGGGCAGAGGAGAGACCCGTGTGTGTTTTGTGTCTTAAACCGCTGGCAGCAGACAGCATGAGACAAAGTAGGAAGACACTTATCGACAACACACCCCAGTCACGTTAATAAGCCACTCAACTTCTTTGAAAGAAAGCTCTAGATAAGTAACAAAGTAAGCCTGTTATAACAAATGCACGTGTATTTTATCTGTTTTGAACTTGGTGTTATTTGATCTTACTGGTCTAGAAATTGATTTTTTAATAAATAGTAAACTTGGCCGTTTTGGTTATCATTTTGTTGAAAAGTGGGGCTTGAAAATTCGCCCACCCCCTTAAGTGGGGAATGACAGAAAATGTTTGAGAACCACTGAACTAACCCAACTGTGTTTGACTGATGGCACTTAGATAGTAACCTAGTAACACAGTGTAAGTATCTATCCAATGACGGAAACTTCAAAGCACTTTTTGTAAGTTGCTCTGGATAAGTAAATGTAAAATTTTCGGCACCCTGTAGGAAAAAAAAGCAGCATATATTCAGTATGAAAGCAGCGATAGCTCAGTGGTTATGGTGTAGGACTACTGATTGGAAATGCCCCAGGTTCAAAACCTAGCACCACCAAGTTGGCACTCTTGGGCTAGGTAAGGGCACCTGCCAAAGTCCATAAATTTACGGAAAAAGCTGCTGTAATTAGTCAAACCTTGCAAAAACAGCTTTATGGTCCACCATGATTAAATAAAGGAATCACCTGTCAAAACCACTGTGCAGGTTTCCCCTCAGAGCTCCCTGCCTCTGACCATGAACCATTTATCACTATAATGGAGGACTGCATGCTATTCATGAAGCAAATTGTCAAGAAAGAGCTGACCCAAATCTCATTTCCCATCTATAATGGATTTTGTACCTCGCGCGCATTTATCGTAACGATCTTTAAGATCGTTCCTGGTGCTAAGAGACCAAAGATCATGTCCCAGGTGCTTTATCATGGAGGTACGAATTCTTTATCTGAAACTATAAGACTCACTTGAAGCCCCTATAGATACCAAAGAAGTCGGATTTCATGAAGAAAACTTCCAGCATCCTTGACACCACTCGAACCAACTTTATTAGAAATTTCTACACGCCAACAGTGTTCATGTCCCACCAGTGCAATTATAGTGGATTATAGACACTCACCGCTATTGACTTAAACAAGAGACACATCAGTGTTTGTCCGGTCCTAATCAAGGTTGCGACAGAGAACCTGCAGATCTGGGTTATTGATGGATATTGAAGTCACAGTAAATTGGACTGTTTTGGTCCTCTTTCCCTGAAATGTCATGCCTGTGTAATGTTCTAGCTCTTCATTTCTAAAATTTATGCTGTTATAGCAAGACCTCCTGGAGTCCCTGCTTGCACTCTGTTCACAATGTACCAGCCACTGTTAGATAACAGCCTAATAATCTCTCTCTCTCTCTCTCTCTCTCTCTCTCTCTCTCTCTTCTCATTATATCAAATAGCAAATCACAAAAAGTCGTGAATATGAACCTAAATATAAATTTTAATTTCTTTAAAGTTGCTTTGTAGCAATGTCTGTTATTGAAAGGATAATACATGAAAAAATATTTGATAAAAAAAACATTATTCCTTAAAGAAAGTAGCCTGTTGTACCTGTACACTTTACTTTAATGCGGGTTTGAAAATGCAACCTCTATTCAACATTACAGTATTTTTCTTATTTTCACACATTTCATTGCAAAAATAAAGTTTTAGCTATTTTAATAAACCACAATTTAATTAGCAATTTAATTACGGGGCAATTTGGAAATGGCAATTAGCCTAATGTGCATGTTTTTGGGCTGTGGGAGGAAACCGGAGGACTCAGAGGAAACCCACCAAGTACAGCTCACAGATCTGACTCAGGAATCAAACCCAGGACCTGGAGGTGCAAGGCGACAGTGCTAACTACACCAAGCCACCATGGTTTAATAAGATCATAAAAAGTAAATAAATAAACATAAAATCCTTTCTAATATTATTTCCCTTAACATAAACAACTTAACGTAGATGACATAATTAATTCATCTATTTTCATCATTTCTACCCCCCCTCCCCCTTCATAGTTATAATTGCATATAAATTGAAATCTATTAAATGAATTAAACCTCAGCTGCTTTCTTCTAAAAATGCCATAGTCGTAGATAATGCTGGTATTAGAATTAAGCACGGTGAATAAAATACTAGGACTGTGTGCACTCAGCATGAGTGTGGTTAGGGACATGTGGGAAGACGTGTTGTGTTCTGCTCTACGTAACACTGAGATAGAAAAGCATAAAAATTGGATGCGGCTGTAGCAGTGATAGCAGGGTATAAAAATGAACAATATGATATTTACAGAACTACATGGTTTAGTTGAAAGCTCATTAGGAAACCATGTTATAGACTATATATATATATATATATATATATATATATATATATATATGATGCATTTCTATTTTCTTCTTGTAATCTCATTTATATTTAACATACATTGGATTAGTGTCATGAACATGCCTTGTAATTCGTATAAAGTTGTAAAAGTCTATGTTAAACTTATTATTTGTTGAATGCCCTGTTGCATAACAATATCTGTTTTACAGCATTGCACCAGAGAGTAAAGTTAGTGGGAGACCACGGATACTTTACCTCTACAGTGTGAAATCACTGTCACATCACCTGCGAGACGTAGATCGAACTACACATCCCAGAATGCACGTTCCGGATCACATGAGTGCTGATGTAGCTGCTCACATGAGATTTAAAACACTGATGCTTGTCTAAACCAGGCCAGCACCCAACAACCTCAAAGCACTGCACCATGCTCCTTCTGATCCTCTCTAGCACTGTTTAACTGGGTTACCATCTCTCAGGGTACAAGACATGCATCCTGACTCTCTTTTCTTCTGGCATCAAGGTGGTGGAACGACCTTCATCTACATGTTTGAACAGTTAAATCACTGGTATGTCTTTAATATTTTTATCAAGTACTACAGTTCTACACTTGTTTAACCTCCAGTAATAGAAATGGATAACAGGATAAATAGATAAATGCTCCATCATATTAATGTATAGGATTTTTCCTTGAACAAACTGTTCCCAGAGCTGGCAAATTACGTGTTTTTTTTTTTTTTTTCTTAATTTGTGAGTTCAATTGAACTTCTTTAGTCAATGTGTTTCCATAGTGAAGTGTTTGTGATGGATGCACATAACCAGATATTCCTGTAAACCTATACAAGTATAGAATTGAAGCTGCATTTAAAGCAAGTTATATGCCTTAATAACTACATCTGCTACTAGGTTCGATTTGTAAGACTAATAAAGAAAAGCTCTTCTCACCTGTTGCTCTTAATTGTCCGATAAAATCGCCCACTTCTCTTTTCTTGACCCTGCAGCAGTGGTGTCAAAGGTATTCACATTCATTACTTGAGTAGAAGTATAGATACTAGGGTTTAAAAAGACTTCTTTAAAAGTTGAAGTATCTACTCAAACTTTTTACTCAAGTAAAAGTGTAAAAGTTTGTATTTCAAAACTACTAAGTATAAAACTAAGTATAAAAGTAAAAAAGTAACATGAGGGGAAAAAAAGAGCATTAAGGATAAAAGCTTAGGCTGTGCCACGGGCCTATATACTGCACTAACCTCATAAAAAAAAGATAAATGTGTTGTTATTTTTTTGTTGTATTTTTTAACAGCCATAGTGATTTGGGATACTGTATATGGCAATTGAAAAAGAATGCATTTTAGTACAATGCAAATAGATTAAAGAACCATATATGTATAATACTGAGCATTAACGTTTTATGGAGAAGAAGATATGATAACTAGTTACCTATAAGTATTTTAATGGTGCAAAAAGTCAAACTTCAGAGGCGTGTCATCGGTAAACTTTATTGGAATGTAAATGTACATCCAAGCTTAGCTGCAGGAATCTGTGATTCCTGTTACCTTTCTGGTGCCTTCCTTACCTTCCTCGCTGGTGCTTGCTTGTGACATTTCGCTCGAATCTTGAGTCTCTATCACGGGCATCTTTGTCTACTTATCACAACCTTATCAACCGAAAATGCTATTTAATTTAAACGTCCTTACTAGAGTGTGTGACGTGACGTCATGTGCAGATGCGATGGATCGTGTACCTACCAATAGGGTGTCAGAATGGT
Source organism: Clarias gariepinus (assembly GCF_024256425.1). NCBI lineage: Eukaryota > Metazoa > Chordata > Actinopteri > Siluriformes > Clariidae > Clarias > Clarias gariepinus. The sequence continues at coordinate 5,837,613 of NC_071109.1, read as the reverse complement.
GTGTTTATACTTCTCATCAAACCACAATCAAATTCGCTCTATCCGGATGGCACGATTTATCAGGATGTTTTTGTTTGTTTGTTTTTTGAATGACAAGCTGAAATAAAATAGGAGTAACGAGGCTATTTTTAAAATGTAAGGAGTAGAAAGTACGGATAATTGCATGAAAATGTAAGGAGTAGAAGTAAAAAGTCGTCTGAAAAAATAATTACTCCAGGAAAGTATAGACACCCAAAATTTCTACTTAAGTAAGATAACGAAGTATTTGAACTTCGTTACTTGACACCTCTGCCCTGCAGTCTATAATTGCTTGAAGGAACAAAGGCACATGATATACTGTACAGTACAAGAAACAAACTGTTTTACCTCTGACCAGCCTCCTGCAGATTTGGAAACACATCTCTTTTAGCAATGCAAGACTCTTTCACTGTGGCAAGTAAACATTACAACCTGTGGTGTTTGGCATCCAGGTGCAGGTATATAATTAATTCCAGGACTGTCCATTGTACTAGAAAGCCCCGGAAAGCTCACTGATGGAGTTGCCAACATCAGCCCAAGAACTCTCAAGAGATGCAGGTAGCATGTGCTGGTGTGTTCAACTCTATTACTGGCAGGCATGATGGTCACCATACATTGGGGTGATACTTACTGTAGGTAAGTTAGAATACGTAAAAAGAACCTGTTTTTGGAGGATCAACCTTCTTTATAAAGCCTCAGTCCAAGAAGTCAAATAAGTGCTCCAAAGGGTTAGGAACTGGTTGCAAACTATCCTAATTACTGTAGCTTGAACAATTGTTCAATGTTTTCAGCTACAGAAAATCCCATCCTATTGTTAGTCCCTGTCCCTTAAGGGTGAGGCTGTGCCAAAATTTCATTCTCCAGAGCATCTGTCAAGAGCCGAAAAGAATGGTTGGCCACCAGTTCTTTTCAAAAGTGGTACAACTACTGAATTAAATATATACAGTATGCCGGGCCACTTCTACTGTTGAGCTGTGAATTCATGCATAGAGTAAGTCAGACAGGCTTTGGATGTGTTCCTTGGTTGTCTGGCATAGGTGTTTGCTTTGGCTTCAGTTGGATTTGGCTCTGAACAAGAATACAAATCAGTCTGCCAAGTGTGCTGTGTCAACATTGGTATTCAAGTCCAGATTAAACAGGGGATATCAAAGTCAGACAGCTTCCTTGAGATGGTTCGTGGGTATTACCTGAGGAAATAAAAGTAGAGTTGATTCCTACGCGAAGGTGGGCAAAGTACACACAACATGTACTTAAGTAAAAGTAGAAGTCTTCGATTTACTTGAGTAAAAGTACAAACACATTTAAGTATAAAGCTTACAAATTTTTTTTTTATAGTAAAAATCTTTTGGTTATAATTTGTACCTGTACTTATATCTGTATAGTATAAGTACAGGTATTTACACTATTTTTGAGTGGAGTAAAAGTAAAAAAGTATCCTCTAATAAAACTACACATACAGATATGTAAAATGTGTACTTAAGTACAACAATAAAGTACATGCACTGACTTACTGTACCTTCCACCTCCAGAATTTCCCAAGTTTGTGTCCCAAGAGACAGAATAGCAGAGATAAATGCCCACATAAAAAAGTCTTTTTTAGTACAATGATGACAAGTGATAATCTGATTTGAGCATAAATTAATAAGTAGTGCACCTAAGGTATAATTCGACACAATATGGCTTAAACATTGGTCACAAGGGGTAAAATAGAGCAACTTTTTTGGGGATAAAGAGTTTGAGTCTTGACATGTTCCTTCATAAGCAGAGGTGGGTAGAGTAGCCAAAATAATGTACGAGTAGCTGTACTTCCAAATAATATTACTCAAATAGAAGTAAAAAGTAGTCATCCAAAATATTTCTCAAGTGAGAATAAAAAAAGTATTCACTGAAAAGATACTTAAGTACTGAGTAACTGTTTCAATCGTAATGTCCGATTTTTTATTTTTTTTTAAAAATATATACAGTGGAACCTCGAATTGCGAGTAACTCTACAAGACAAGCAAAGATTTTTAATACATTTTAAGTTAAGAAATGAGCAAGTCTTGGTTTACGAGTACCGAGTATCATGTATTATGCATGCACTTCTAGTTTTGACGCATCACGGGTTGACAACTGAGCCAATGTTTTTTCTCTCTCTGGCGCTGCAGAAGTGGGTAATCGTCTCCCATGCTGGGTCATAGTGCTCATCTCTCACTGGTATAATCAACATCCGTGCACGCATTAGCTCCCTCAGGCCGTCGTTATGTGTGTGCGCGCACACAACGACAGACCCAAACACACACACAGCACCTGCGCGCATAAACGGAAACACTAATTTGTCTGTATTTATTTTTACTTTTTTTTAAAGGTAAAGTGCAGGTTAATTTTTTATTTTTACTTTATATTTTGTATTCATTATTTTTATGTATTTATTTACTTGGGCTGTGAAACGAATAATTTGAGTTTCTATTTTTTCTTATGGGAAAATTTAATTTGGTGTACGAGTGTTTTGGAATACGAGCACACTTCTGAAACGAGTTATGATTGCGACACACACTTAGCATATGTATATATATATGCTAAGTGTGTGTCTGTTTTGGCAGATAGAGAAGACACCACAGTATAAACCTGTTCTTTTGCAAGTGATACATTTTTTGTATATGATACCAGGGATGCATCTTATTTTTCCGGATGCATAAAAATGTGTTTTTATGCATCGAATTAATTCTGTACTGAAATATACTTAATTCTGTACTGAAATATACTTATATATTTAAAGACTGTTAAAGTAACATTATATGTACAATTAAAGTTAACATATAATCACACAAACATAAAAGCATTCTACTGTATAGTCACTGCAAGATTGTACAATAACCACAAGATCCCACTAGTAGCAGCATGGATTTATGGGCCTTCTGCAAAATTAGAGAAAGATTGGAAACTTATGCAGTGAGCGTTTGAAGGATGGATTCACAGGTAGGATGTGTTTATAGAACACCAGCTGAAGACCTGGATTGGTCAAAAGGAGTCATGTGATCATTGTTGCTGCGTCAGATTGGTGAAACAGTACCATCTGCATGCGTATAATAAATAGTTAGAAAAGTAACGAGGCAAGTGGAGCCGAATGTAGTGGAGTAAGAGTAGTGTTTCTTTTTCATAAATCTACTTAAGTAAAAGTTAAAAGTATGGGGCAGTAAAACTACTCATATAAGTAAATTCTTTAAAAAAAAATGACTACAGTAAATGTAACTGAGAAAATGTAACACGTTACTAACCACCTATGTTCATAAGTCATATGTAAAGAGGTAACCCAAACATTAGCCACAAAAATAAAGCCAAAACAATTATTTAAAGCCACCTGTTTTAAGAAGTAACTTAATAGGTACATATTAAAGAGTAAGAATGCTTGCTTAACGAGCTGTTTTACAATAATGAAGCTTAATCTTATACTCTAATCTTAAAACTAATAAGTCAAAACCAAATAGTTGGTAAGAATGGATGCATGGAAAGAAGACCTAGAACAGTGTTCTAAATGCCTACTTTGTATTTTTGTGATTTTCCTGATCTACCACACCCACTTCAATGAGGAAAGGACTAGTTGATTAGTTCAATTAGGTGTGCTGGGAGCTGAAAAAGCACTAAAATATGCAGGAGAGTGTTCCTCCAGGAGATAAGAAGAAGATAAGACCCACTGAGCCAGACTGCAAGAGGTCTATCCTCCACTGCCAGAGCCTCTGGGTCAGACACTGAAACACACACAAAGGCTACTTTTGTGGAAGAAAACCCAAAACAAGAAGATAATAAAGAGGCAGCTGTACCAAAATAAAGTCATCCAGGGATTCAAAGGATACAGATATGAAACAGTGCATGCTACTGGGCCGGGCTGCAGAGGGAGCATTGGTGTTATCAGAAGCTCGAAACACGATAATGAGAAAATAAAGCAGGCAAATAAAAAGATAACGACAAAGACTGTAACTACACCAAAGCACCTACACACATTGACAATGGTGCACTCTGTTAGGCCCTGTTTAATGCATATGGGTTCTTTTTTTCTATTGTTTATAATCATATTGATTGCTTTAGTTGTTTATACCTTTTTTTTTTTTTTTTACAAGTTTTAAAAGCATTTCTTTTATAATCAGTCTGTTGGTGTCTTTCAGCGGAATCTCTAAATGAGATTTTCAGTCATGTACAACATCGCAGCTCAGCACAATTGTCAGAACTATACATCGTATAAAATGTCAAAATGCAACCATGTGGAGGCTTTTCAGATTGCAACATTTATATACATTCTGTCTGTCTCAGTGGTTAAGCAGTGCGGCATGTGTCCTGCATTTAAATCACCCGGTAAATACCGTCTGAATAACTTTCCTTTTTTAGTTTTTAGACGGAGCTAGTGAACTCGCGCTGCTCTACATAAAAAGCAAACAACATTTCCAAACATACACTGATCAGATTCCCAGAAGGTAATTATAATCTACCTCCTCTGGATCAGCGGTGGATGATTGTGTGTAATTGGAGGTCTGAAAGTGCTCACGTTGTGTCGTTTCAGTTCTCAGGAAACATGATTGCGTTTGCAGAATCTTTTAGTGTTCAATCACGATAATGAACGTGTTAACAGGCAGGAAATGCAGCCTGCCTCAGCGACATCGTTGTACATTTGTCACGGATATGCCCCGGTATTCAGAAGGAAAGATCAGGAAGTTGGAAAACAGTACCAAAAGACCTGGCTAGGCGCTCTCCACGTACTGTACTGTAACTGCAAGCTATTGATGTTTCAAACAAACACATAATTAATACAGTATGAATGATCAACCACTATGGGATCAATTACTATTTTCTAATGAACAAATTTCGGAGAAACACAATAAATAAGGCAGACAAAAAAATGTATTCAAAACATAAGCAACGCTGTCCTTTAGTAACTAAGACAATGTTATCCATCCATTTATCTGGCATTATCTATACTACTTATCCTGTGTAGGGCCACAGAGTTAGGGTTAGGGTTAGGGTTACCCTAAGACACACAATTATACACATTTTCACTCACTTATCCTCTATACCGCTTTATCTTCTTATCCACAAGGCTGGGAACACCCTGCACAGGGTGCCAATCCCATTGCTAAAAAAAAATACTTACTTTGTGAACTATGGGTGGAAAATTGCAGTTATTTTTGAAGGTTGTCAAACAAGTTGTTGTTAGTCCATTGGCTGTAATTTCACACAGGGTGTACAGTATAGCAGATGCCCTTCCTGACACAACGCTCCCATTTTATTCGGGCTTGAGACCAGCACTGCATCCAGTGGCTGGTGTTTGAGCGTTGGCTGGAAATCGACCCTGGGCCTTCCACATGGTAGGCAAGAAACCTACCACTGAGCCGCCAATGCTCTGGAAGGTTGTCAAACAAAAATGAATCTCAAATTTAACTTGTACAGTATGTACCATGCAGCTGCGAGAGAGCTGGCAGGGCGTAGTGACCTTATTATGTACTCTATATGGTTTATTTGCAGATACGATGGCCAGTAGAGCTCAGATCACAGTCCAGTCCATCTCTCTCTCTCTCTCTCTCTCTCTCTCTTAACTAGCCATGATGCCTTACTGATTAAAGTCATTATGGCCAGGCATGAAATAGACAAGATGAGTGATTCAGTTGATTCACCTCAAATGGGGGCTGATAATGACACACTGCCAAATCTTCAATTAGAGCAATCTGTATTTTAGCAGATGCAGAAGTAAAAATACGAGAACTATCAAATGTCTAAATATAATATGTTGCATTTAGCCACTAAGTGGTTTTACTGCCTGATGCATTTAAAGTCCACTTTAGCTTTGAATATATATATATACACACAGCCCTGTAAATTGTGAGTGAATTTCACAGATGCAACTTTATATCACAGATATTAATTTATACTTTTTTTTATATATTTTTTTTACAAGGAATGGAAATTATACTGTATATGCTTTATCTGTACCAGGATGGCCACATATCTACTAGGAATTTGACAGAAGTTTGTTGACAGCAACTAAAAACATGTTAATAATAAAATAATCCTGTTTTGTATGTATATTCTTTTCCCTGTGTAAATTTCAAAAACTCCAAAATAAATGTAAAACCAAATTCTTTTTCATTCATGCTATTAAGGATGTGGTGGCACGGTGGCGTAGTGGATGGCACCTCCTGGGTTGAGGATTCGATTACAGCCTCGGGTCTGTTTGCATGAAGTTTGCATGTTCTCTCCATCTTCGATGGGTTTCCTCGGGCATGGAGATTAGGATAATTGGTGTTCCCAAATTGCCCATAGTGTTTGGATGAGTGAGTGAGTGAGTGAGTGAGTGTGCTTGTGCCCTGTGATAGATTGACACTTCTGGGATAGGCTTCAGGCTTCCCGTGACCCTGTATAGAAAATGAATAAATTAATGAATATTAAATATGTAGGCTGTACAATCATTCTGGCCCATGACTGCAATGGTAGTTCTGAAGACTCCAGATTTTTTTTTTTTTTTTTTTAAGAAGTGTAATTCTGGCAGTAAGAGAGCCCAGAGGTTCCTTTAGTAAAGTTGAGTTGACACAAATGTCCTGCAATTTTAATGTTAATTTTAATTACATTTTTAATGACTGGTAATTCACTTCGAAGTAAAGGTTGGGACTCATTACGTTAAATCAATAGACTTCCCTTGTAACTTGCATTTTGACTATTTGAATTGTACACACTATTTTATACAATAAAATAAATAAATAAAAAACAGTTAAAAAAAGTAATAGAATAATCAAGATTAAAAAAAATAAATAAAGGCAGCACGGTGGCTTAATGGTAAGCATTATCACCTTGCCCCTCTAGGTCCCAGGTTCGAATCCTACATGGGGTATCTGTCCATTAAGTTTTCAGATTCTCTCTTTATATATTTTTAAATGTCCATGCATGTATCTTCACATCAATCAATTCTTATATCATCTCTCTACATTGACACAAGTGTTGCCTCATTCTCAGAACTTCTAGAACGACTTTTGTTTCCCAGAATAGAAAAGATCCATTTGATATGCAAACAACTTGCCTTCAACCCATTCCTTCGCAAATTAATTAACTGAAAATGTGCGTCCTTTATACAGCTTATTAACGAGTTTCTATAAATCCTTTCCTTTACATCCAATTAATGTAGCATGTCTACACAAACTCGGGGCAAACTTGCGAAATTGCAATCAAAGCCAAATTCCAATTTACACTCAGTTTCAATCAGTAACTTCAAAGAGTCGAGGCTAGACGAGTGAGAAATGGCGAAGTGCCGAACACACAATCAGTCACAGCTGACTGAATCAAAGAGAGAGTCATTTATTATTATAAAGTGCATTTAGATGGATACGCATGTGTGTAATGCCATGCTGTAATTTGTCAGATGGTTTCATAACTGACATTTTCTGCTTGGATTTTGGTCTGATGAAGTAAAAGGAGGAAAGACTCAAGGAAGAAAGAACAGAGGGAGAGACTTGACAAACGAACACGGAGATGCAGTAGTTTTGAAGTTTAGATTCAGTGATGCCTCATTCCAGCTGTGAAAGAAAACTGCTGATGTTGATGAGTTTTTTTTTTTTTTTGTCTAATTGTATCTCATATCAAAGCACACAGCTGGTCATTAACATGCTTTTCCTGTAGCTGTATTTAAAGATTTATTCCAGCCTGCTGACATTTAAGCTAATTTATTAATCAAAGTTTCATCGCACGCCTGAAACGCAGAATGAAAACATGCACACATGACATTTTTGATATGATATTCATCAAATATTGTTTTTTCCCCCCAATTAATACATTCAAGAATGAGAAAGCTAACAATACAATCGTAGCTCTACAATGCTGAACACTGCATACAGTGAAGGGAAACACGTATTCCATTAGTACGTTCTTGCAGAGCTGTTGTTTACAGCTTCGAGACACCTATGCTAAGAGGTAATTAGCTTTCTTTTTTTTTTCTATCTGCTTTCAGCACTGTGGTTCAATTCGATCCAATTCCTCTTGTCAAGTCACTTCCCATTCCTTTCAAGGATCCCTGAGATAGACTGGCAATTTCGAAATCCATGAATTTTTAATGGGATTTCAGGGAGGAGATGGGCTAGGCCATGCAAGGTCTCCATGCAGATCATTTTGCCTGAATGTTTGGGGACACTGTCTTGTTAAAACATCCATCTTCTCCCCTGATTAAGTTTTTCTCCCAGTGAGACCAGATTGTTCTCTAATATGGTTTGGTGTATCACTTCATTCCCATTTCTTTTAATGATACAGTATACACTCATAACAAAATATCATAACATACATTCCATGCATACTCATAACATGCAAAATATTACAGTATACTGTTATGATAACCCGAAATCAAAGTCTTCATTTTGTTTGCCATGTTACAATAAGAACGCAGGTAAACATCGTTCCTTTATCATGGATAATTCACATCTTCTTAATGGGATCTGTGCGTTCGCATGAAATTTTTCCAGCAGTACTATACTCTACCGTATTTCCAGGTTATGGAGCAGACGACTGGTTCCACTGCTGATCGCGCTAGATCCTAAAAACTCCATCATTCCTATCATTTAGCACTGTACTATTAGAAGCATGAGGCGAGGCAGTGGTGGCTCAAATATGTAAGGTCACTGATGGGAAGGTGAGGGGTTCAAGCCCCAGCACCATGAAGGTTCCACTGCTGAGCCTTTGAGCAAGACCTTTAACGCTGTCTGCTCCAGGGGGCGCTGTATCATGGCCGACCCTGCACTCTGACACCAGCTTTCTTACTGGGATATGTGGAAAAAAAAAATTCAATGTGTCAAATAACTGAATCATAATTTTAATGCGCCATCTTCCCAATGTGTGTGTGTATACTTTAGTGCAATCACAACTACAGTACAACCTTGTTGTGTCCTTTTGCTATTGGATATTAAATTTAAAGTCTATATGTTTATAAATACAAACTGAAGTGAACCAGCAAAACACATTTTTATAAAAGGAAAATATAATATACCTGTTTATTAAATATGCTTGATAACACAACGGTACACACGTTATGTTTGAAATAAACGTGACCACATCTCTCTCACTCTCTCTCCTTCTTTCTCTTTCCCTCTCTCTTCCATTCTCTCAAAGACAATTAATGAGTCCTCGTCAGTTTTCTTCCTGCATGCCATTTTTCATGTCAGAGCCAAATAGCCCCTCATATTTAAGGGCAAACAGCAATCAGTTCCGTTCTGGATGAAATCTGATAATAGTTTTTATACCAAAGTAAAATCTGTCACTTTAAAGCTGTTTGGGGATCTTGGGTAGGTTGGTTAAATCAATGGCAGCACGGTGGCTTAGTGGCTAGCACTGTCACCTTGCGCCGCCAGGATCTGGGTTCGATTCCCGCCTTGCGTACCGTCTTCTATTTGCATGTTTTTCTCGTGCTTGGGTTTCTTTCCAAAGACATGCAGATTAAGCTAATTGGCGTTCCCAAATTGCCCGTAGTGTGTGCCCAGTGATGTATTGGCACACCGTCTAGAGTGTACCCCGCCTCATGCCCTCAGTCTCCTGAAATAGGCTCCAGGCCCCCTGACAGCTTTTGGATAAAGTGGTACAGTCGATGAGTAAGTAAGGGTGAGCTGTTTAAATCACTGTGGCTACGGCAACTCTGACCAGAAGTAATGAGATCACTGGCAATACAGAAATAAATAGATAGGTAGCATAAATCCTTGTGTTTGATTTGTAGCTTTTTTAAAAAAAATTGGGATCTTGTGCTTCTGAGATGTGTCTGAATGCAGCGCCAACCTCCACAGTGAGTCACAGCATGTCTTATTGGTCTAAAATAGTGCTGGAGCAGAGAAATAAATACACAGGGTTGAGGCTGAAGCCCACATTGCACTTAAAAGAGCTTCCATAAGTAGTGCAATTTACTACATCAGGTCCAATTTGCAACGTTTCAAACAAATTGCGCAGTAATGACTCCATTTGGAGTGTGGATCTATTGTACGGATCAAAGAAACAAACAAAAAGTGCCTTTAACGTAGTACACTCTTATTTCCTGAGGCTATGAGATGGTACGTAGCTGCTTTTTACATCAGCGGGGATACTGTACGCGATGATTTGTTAAAAAGTCTTTGCGCGATAAGGCCGGTTGTAGTTCTAGTTTTGAAAACTGCTCTAATGGCTACTTATCCATAAGACAAATGGTTCCTCTTAACAGCACAAACAAAGGATAACCCTGTGAATAAGTTGTTGTTCCTGGCAATATGCAGGTACATTATCTGAACACAAAACTGAAGAGCTTCATTATACAGGAGCTAGAACAACATTTGAAGTTATGTGGAATATGTTCAGGACTTGTTTTCAATCTGCAAAGTTTTACAATAGAAAAAAAAAACAAGTAAAATATTCCTGAGGAGAAAAAACTTTTTTTTTTTTTACATACATATACTGTATACCAGACTTTACCAAAAACTTGGGTAATTCGCACACTGCGTCTGTTTTTACAGTGTTTATTGATATTAATTTTATACTTTTGCAAATTTTTCATATTTTGGCTTAATTCTATGTTGATAAATATATATTTTTAATACCTATTCTTTGTATAACCATATTTATTTTTACTATTTTTATTCTATTTTTATGCTTATTTTCTAGTTTTTGGCGCCATTTATTAGGGAACAGCAAATAAAGAATTTCATTGTACCCCCCCCCCCTACAATGAAATTCTTTATTTGATGTTCCCTAATAAATATAATAAATAAATAAAAATAAATATGGTTGAACATGTTTCATCATTGTGCATATGACAGTAAAACTTGATACAATCTACAATTACTGAAAATTATTTAAAATATTTAGAATAAGATTACAACAAAGCCACTCTAGATTGAGATTATTACACTTATTTTTTGTCAAATGTTACTAAAATTGTAAGTGAAACTTTTTGTTCTATTGGCAGAGAAAAAAAAATTGTTTCTTTATAAAGAAATACATTCCTAAAAATTTCCAATTTCCCACACCACCACAATATCCACCTCCTTTACTCTTATTACCCTCCCAAATTCCCACAACTCCTTGTGTTCTTGACGTCAGAGTTCAAATCCATATTTTAGTTTCTGGATTCACAGTTGTAGTTATCATTTGCTCAAGCCATAGTCATCCCACGCATTTGTTTTGTTGTGTGCTTGTACTAAGATGTTTAATAAAGAGTAATCTGTGCTTGTATCCGCAACATCTTTTATCAGTCATCCCTCACTGCTACTGGATAACGATGCATGTTCAAATCACAGACGCATTAAGCTTGTGTATTTTTTCTTATTACACAATAACTTCTTATTTGGTGAGTAGATCAGTCTTGTTTTGTTATACAATGTGTCCAGCTGTCAGACCAATCTGAGATTGCACGGTATAAGATGCTAAGATTGCTATGGTAGAGTAATACTGGGAAAGCTAAGCTAAATGCCAAGCCCTTGTTTGAATTGAAGCACGTCCTGTTGCTGGACCCATTTTTGGATTAATTTAGTATCTCTCCATAAAACATGCCAGATATAGGTGAGACAAGCAGCCTGAGGGATTTAGCTCGATGACGTAATGTGTGTGGTAGTAAGGTGTGGAAAATTTGCCTTGAGGCTGATTATAGGAAATTGCACGCTTTGTGTTTATCTGAGTCGACTGATTTATTGGACAAGTAATCCAGACATGTGCAGCGCTCTGAACTCTTGCTGCACTTATAAACGCCTATAAATGTGTTTTTGATCTATACGGTAGGTTCTTTTTCTGTCATGTACTGTAGAAGGCCTGGGTTCAGTTCCCACACAATGCTCAGACCTCAGCCACTGGATGATGCTGTGCTGGTTCCAAGCCCGGATAAATGGGATGGTCGTGTCGGGAAGGACAGCTGCTGGAAAACCAGTGCCAATTTGTGTGCAGCTTGAATGATCCACTGTGGCGAGCCCTTGACGGTATCAGCCGAAAGACAAACAACAACTTTTTTCTTTGCTGTTTTTTTTTTACATTTTATTTACATTATTAATACTTTTTAAAATGTTCCACATTTAAATAGGTTTACATTCAACTATTTATTCATATAAGCTTCAGTTCTGCTTTGACATCAAAGTGTGACATGCCTATGCTACTGTATATAGAAAGTATTAAACATAAACAAACAAACAAACAAACAACTAAATAAAATTTATTAAGGGGGGCCTATTAAAAAAAAAAAAAGTTTTTTTTTTTTTTTTTTTTAAGGTCATTCTGATTTGCTGATTGGGTTCCTGTGTGTGTGTGTGTGTGTGTGTGTGTACTGTATGTGTGTGTGTATAAAAACATTAAATGTAAGACAAAGAAACACACATTCTTATTTTTTTCCTTTTTCCATAAAGGCACTGCTTAAACAAGCCAATTAGATTTTTCCTCCCTGTTATGACATCATATTAAAAAAATGTGCGGGTGGTAGGGTTGCTTAGTGGTACCTTATTTACATACAGTAGACACACCGGAACAGTGTATTTGGCGAGCTCTAAAACATGTGTAAACTAAAATAAGAAAATAGTAAAATATGGAACCTTTAAAGTTCACGTTTAAGATTAGGTTACAGTATTAAAAAATTTAGGAATGGGGTGGTAAAATACACTATGGCCAAACGGTTGTGCATTATCTGAGAGTTATTTCAACTGGAGCATCATCTGAGATGTGAGTTAACAGAGAAACATCATCCTCAATTAAAATCTTGTAACTTAATCAACTACAATGTAACATTGTACAAGTGAGGTAATTTGCATGTAATTTTCAGGTGCAAAGTTTTTTTATTTATTTTAATTTTTTGTATTTAATTACCAAGACTCCCAAGTTGATTTTTTTAAACATTAATCCATATGCAATCATTGGGGCTTAACAGGGAGACAATTAACTTAATTATTATGGTGGATTGTTATAGTGTAAATCGACTCTGTAATTATGGAAATCCCTTTATTACTGTGACGAAAATGCTATTTATGGCGTGTCCTTATTTATATCCATCACAGCTCACTTCATTAAAATGATACAGTAGTTGTTACTATGCGCAGAGAACTCTAAGCGCAGGACTTATTATCCTGCCAAAATACACTCCATTCTCAGAACAAAACTCTCAACTGCCATGCATCAATTCGCACCATTTTGCACAAACCTTTAAACAATATCTACCACTTACACAATGTTTTCAGATCTGACTCAGCCTTTTTGGAAATCTCTGAACACATTCCCAGTGCCAAAAACAAAATCACACTTGGATGCGAAATGGCCCACACACACACCATAAAAGATAAACACAATTAGTGCACTGTTCACATTTAGAAATCTCGGCAGGCCAACAAGGGACTGTGGAGGTCAGTGGCGACCATTGTGTTTATTTCTAATTACGACATGGTCAGACCTCCAGTCAACATTCACACATATATATACTACAGACAATTTGGGAATGTCAATTAGCCTAATTTGCATGTCTTTGGACTGTTGGAGGAAACCCACCAAGCATGGGGAGAACGCAAACTCAGGGGCAGACTCACACAGACCCCGAGGCGGGAATTGAACCCGGACCCTGGAGTTGCAAGGCGACAGTGCTAGCCATTAAGCCACCCCACCGGCACACCCATTGTTAACATGCCGCAGACAAAACCTGTGAACACTTGCTTCCAATCTCTCTTGAACTCTTTCATATTTGCAGATGGTGGTGCGTACTGTCTTTGCAAACCATGTGGCTTTTGTACAACATGTTCTACAACATTTTCTCAGACACGATAAAGATTATTTTTTTCACGCCTGTCTCATGAGTGAATCCACATCAACTCACACCAGCCGTCATGGTCATGAAGAAACTACTCCATCGCCTGCACCTGAGATCTCTTTAGAGGAACGATTGAGACAGGCGATAGATGTGAGTGAGCGACAAGTCACACACTCCGAGTGAACTTCTCTCTCTTGCCCACTTGCTCACTGAAACTGACAAACACTTATTAGACATGTTCTCATCAAGTGTGCATTCTTCCACAGTCACCTGACCATCATTATCATTAAAGGACAATGCTTGATCACACCAGGATATTTAGGATTGCCCAATTGAGGAACGGTACAACCAAGATTCCAGTTAACATTTTGCACTCTTGCTGCATTCATGCCAGGTCTACATTATTTCCTGAGCCCTTCCCAGATGTCGGCACCAAGACGACAACGCCAGCAGCATCCCACTCTGAAAACAGACCCATAATAAAAGTGCATTTTTCCATTGTGCCCCCATGACATGGCTGACAGGTACTCATATAAAACGTAGCAAAACAACCTAGCAAAAGTACAGCTTTTCAGCTTGCTTGTCAGTTTTGCTGCTTGTCCTCTGCTTTGCCCTGCTGACTGCCACACACTGTTAACGTCTAAGAGAGAGGGAGAAGGATTACATAAATATCAGTAAATATTCACAACAACCTCCGTTCCACTCCATGTGCGGTTTCAGACACACGTTTCAGCTTCTTATTTTCCCCATTTTTTTCATGATGTTTGTAAAGTGGGGAATCCAATCATGGTGTAATTGCAGATGTTAAGACGCTTAATTATAGAACAGAAAACAAACAAGAACAATGATAATCAGAACTGAACAATGATGAACAGAATTTCAATGATAATAACACAACAGATGCGAGACCAAGACTAAACCAAAGACAAGACTATTTATACACTGAGTAATCACAAGGAACTAGACTTATTGACAAGGCTATGGTGCAGTGCATTCTGGGAAATGACGTCAAAAACACAAACCACAAAACAGAGGGGGGGTCAATACAAGACACATAATGTCTTTTCACTCATTATAAAAATCTATTATAAAATGTAAAAGTAAAACTTCAATCCAAGTATATTTTTATAGGGTTTATCATAATGTGATGCTTCAGATTGTTTGGTTTACCACAACTGGTTTCTTAAGGTTGGTTAGTTGATTTACTGTAAGGAGATTCTCCAGGTTGGGTGGTTTACTGTAATAAGGTTCTTCAGGTTGGGTGGCTTACCATAAAGGTTTTTTTGAGGTTGTTTGTTTTAACATAATAGGGTTGTTCACATAGGTTGGGTGGTTTACCATAAGCATGTTCTTCAGGTTGTGTGGTTTACAGTAATAGGGTTCCTCAGGTTGGGCTGTATACCATAAGGGTTTTTTTTTTTACCATAAGGGGTTACCTCAGGTTGTTTGATTTATTATAAGAGGGTTCTTCAGGTTGTTTGGTTTACCATAAGAGGGTTCTTCAAGTTGGGTGGTTTACTATAGCTGTTTTTTTATGTTGGGTGGTTTACTATAAGCAGATATTTTAGGTTGATTGTTTTACGGTAAAGTGGTTCTTCAGGTTGCCTTGCTGGTTTACTGTAAAGTGGTTCTTTAGGTTGCCTTGCTGGTTTACTGTTAAGTGGTTCTTCAGGTTGCCTTGCTGGTTTACTGTAAAGTGGTTCTTCAGGTTGCCTTGCTGGTTTACTGTTAAGTGGTTCTTCAGGTTGCCTTGCTGGTTTACTGTTAAGTGGTTCTTCAGGTTGCCTTGCTGGTTGACTGTAAGGGGGTTCTTCAGGTTGCCTTGCTGGTTTACTGTAAGGGGGTTCTTCAGGTTGTTTGAGTTACTGTAAGGGGGTTCTTCAGATCAGTTGGTTTACCTTAGGGTTTGCTCTTCAGGTTGGTTGGTTTACCATAAGAGCATTCTTCAGGTTGATTAAGTTACCGTAAGGCAGATTTTCCGGTTAGTTGATTGACTGTAAGGTAATTCTTCAGGTTGGTTTGGTTACCGTAAGGCAGTTCTTGAGGTGGCTTGGTTGACTGTAAGGGGGTTCTTCAGGTTGGTTGGAATGTTGTTTGTTGACTGAACCACTGCTACAGATTATTAACACATTTCAGATCTGGACTTTATAGAACATCTAGGACTGTAGAACATTTTTGCTTTTACCCTCTGCTGTATTGCTTTGGCTTTTTTTTTTTTTTTTTTTTTCAAGATTTGTCCTGTTAAAGCGTGAGGCTCCTCACAAACTGTTTTAAAATGAAGATTATCTTGTAATATTACCCTGTATTTTGCTTTTTCTATTTTACCTCCAATGTTGAGAAGAAGTCTATATCATTGGAGGCAGTATCTATTAAAGTTATGGTGTTTGTTAAATTGATGTCACACATGAGGGTCTGTCTCATATTTGTCTCATATGAGGATAATTGTCTCAAACAAATATCTTAAACCTGATCTGATCACACAAAAATTAAATATTTGCTGGATCACTTTTGTTTTTCATCTGGCTTTCCATGAGAAACAGAGCAAACAGTTTTTAATTGAACGTCCTGATATCAACTACTGTGTATGGTAAGAAGTTTGTGGACGGCCTATCCTTTAGATTAATGTGTGCTATTTAAACATCCCATTCAAGATTAAGTCTTCCCCTGAGTAATAATAAGTTTCAGTCTTCTGAAAAGTTTTTCTATCAGATTTTGAAGGGATTCACTGATCCAGCCATGAGCAGTAGTCAGGCACTAATGTCAGGTGAGACATTCTTCTGTTCTTTGTTTCTACCGTATAAATCTTGGCAAAATGCGGTATATCTTAATGGATATCAATTAGTGCACAAGGACATTGTCATGCTGGACCAGGTTCGGGTACCTCAGTACCAAAAGAGAGAGATTGGAAGGCTAATTGGAATATATGCTTGTAATTGTCAGGTCACTAACGTGTGGTGTAATAATGTAATTTAACATCTTATTCCTACAGTATTCTACTACCATAAGCTTAACATATGTTACTATTTCCCTAAGCAGTTTGCACATGACTCAGAGCTCCCCTAAGTGTGCGTTTATGCCCCTGCTGTACAATAATAAACACTTCCTCCAAATACAGTATACTGTTTTAGTGCCTATGTAAACGAGCTTCTGCTGAACCCCACCAGAGCACAGCAGAGCTAAGCAACACGTCAGAGGCTCGTTATACTGTATATAATGTCACAATAGGAGAATATTCTAATTGGATTTTTAAAACCCCAAGTAATACAGAAATACAAAGGTTTTGGCTTAAAGGCCGATTATACAGTATGTAAATGGTTTCCTTGATAACTTTCAACTGAAGCTTTTTGTAAACTGTGGATTATAGTTATTTATCCAATTTAGTTGGGTTTCTCTTTGATACACTGCCCAGCCAAAAAAGTCACAGTTTTAAAAGTGTCAAATTATTGGCTAAGAAATAAAAACAACTAAGATGAAATTATTGAAATTGGATTAGGAGCCCTCCAACGCAATATTAAAATATAAAAAGATAGTGCTGTACTGTTAATCTTTATGGAAAAATTGTGGCCGAAAGAAATCATCATTGAACATCACTTGGTGAAGTTTCTGGCTTGATGAAGTTACACTGTAAAAAAAAGAACAGTAAAAAAGAGAGCAATGTTTAATTGTGACAGTCAGATCATTTTCATAGACACGTTTTAATGAGAACTCTCAGGATCGGGACTAAACAGCTGTGTGTCCATAAAAAAAACACTTGCTAGTGAGACTAAAGAGAAAAAAAATGCTTCAATTTGATAGGGAGCATGAAGATTGGACTTTGAAGCAATGGACAAAGGGTCATGTGGTCTGATGAGTCAAACGGTTCTGAAAGCATGAGGAATCATTTTTATGCATGAACTAATAACGAAATCTTAGTGTGTGACTTGTCTTTCGCCAGGCAGTGTACAGTGTACGGTATAAACAATATAAACACCACGAATTGTTTTCACCTTCATGAAATTAAAAATATCTAAATTATCCATGCCGTAGATTCAATTTAATAAACTATATTTACAAGAGGAACTCAAAGCCAACATCTGTACATTAAACAAAGATGTCTCAGTTTACTAACTGACATTCTTCTGTACGAGTCCATGCTCTTATCAGGTTCAAACAGCTGTCCAGTCATATTCATGTTTCATCTTCATGAAATTCATTCTGTCCTGTCACACTCATTTTGACATTTGATAACTAGTTTACATACAGATTTGAGAGAAAGTGTCCTGAAACTGGGTCATGCAGTTTGAGAAAAATCTATAAGTAATGTCAGCCTGCGAGAGGAGCGATATAGGGGCAGGACATATCGCGCTGAATGTCGGGTATAACGATGAGTCAGGTCTTTCATTTTCTATTCTGTTTGAGCAGATGGAGGGGGTGTGTCTCTATCTGCATAATAAAGGTGTATCTTTATTATAAATCCCCCCAGCTCTGGCTCTTCAAAGGTCAGAAAGGCAGTTTGATGATACAAATTCTCTCTACTATCAAAATGAAAGGAGTTCAGGAGAAGACTCTATGAAGGTAATCATCACCATGGGTGTCATACTGAATATTGCATGACAGTTCCTACTTTAAAAAGCAGTGAAAATGGGTTATGCTGTTTAAGCCATGGGAGCTAAAAGTGTATTGGCTGGTATCGGCTGGTAAGTAACTACAAATGACCACTTTCACCATTCTACCACTCTCAGTGACAGAACTGGGACGTTTATGGTCCCGTACTTGACTATTTCCTAGCAAACCAAGTGTTCCGAAAGCAGTACGTTGATTTTCCATGTTATTTTACAGTATGCTAGCACATTTCTCATTTTTTCTGGTTCTTAAATAATCAAACTGGTAATATGCAGTTGTTACTCTTTAAAAATTATACATGTACGGAGTTTTGCAGGTTTTTTGGTATTAGTTTTTTTTTGTATTTGAGGTCTTGTGTTTTCTCCAAATCGCTGATACTGTGGGTGCAGTACATAAAGATAGACGTGGTTACTGCCGATGGCTCCACTTAGACACCATAGAGCTGGCTTCAGATTGTTTTTAAAATAATCGGTACAGTGGTAGTGCCTCATGAATTGTTGCCTTAAAAAAATGAAATTTTGCCAAAACTTGTTTCAGCATACGAGCGAACAGACCAAGCCAAACCGAAGTTGCGCGTACGTCCAGGAGTCATTCAAAACTTGTTTGCGTCAGTGGAAAGTCAAGTAAAGTGAGTTACATATTTTTTGGTCGTTTCTTTGTTGTTGCATTTTTGCAAAAGTCAGTGAAAACATAGCGACATGGGTACCCAGAATGTTAGCAAGAACGGTAGCAAGAAGAAAAGGGAGCCATTTTTAGTTTAATTTCTAAAGTAGCCGGTGCCAAAAACAATCACAAATTAAGGTTGAGTGAGGTTTAAAGTCTATTTATTTTATATTTACTTAATTCATATATGCTTTGGTTGCTTTTATATGCAAAATATGATAATATTGATTATAGTGTTGGAACTTAGTAATATGGGTGATATTTTTGGGTAGCTTAAACGGATTATCTGCATTTATATTATTTCCTCTGGGAAAAGGTGTTATGCAATACGAAATTTTGCATAGGCAAAATTGGCCATTGCCATTAGCTGTTTTGCTTTTATGGCTTGTAACTGCAATTGCTTAGACTGTTTCCTGTTTCTCTCTGTTTTAGAGATGACATTGCCACAAACAGTAGTGACTTACAGTATCTATGGTCATGAGATTCGGTATCACAGAAATGAGGAAGCGTTCCTACCAGTGTTAGGGGATGTTACTTTTTAAAGTAACTAATTACATTACGAAATTACTGCCATTAAAAAGTAATCAGTTACATTACAGCATTATTATTATTCTACCACCATCACTCAGCGAACTTTTACATACACACACACACAAGGTAACACAATCACTGCTGTCTGACTTACAGATTACATTAATTGTCTGAATCACGGATTACACTTTAAAAAATTAACTATATAACTGAGTACTTAAATGGTGGACCTAATGCGTTGGATTACTCGATACATTAAAAAAGTAACCAAAGTACTCCTACACCCAACATTAGTTCCTACTCGTGTCTTCTTCCTCTCAAGGTTTCTTCCTCGTGTCATCTTAGGCAGTTTTTCCTCACCATGCTCACCCCTGTCTTGGTCAGGATAAGCTGATAAAGCTACGTTTGTATTTAAATAAAACATTTATGTTTGTGCTTTCAGACCATGCCATTTTTCTGTTAAAAAAACAAGCTATAAAAATAAAATTGAATTGAATTGAACTGAATGTCAGTGTGCATACATGGATATTTCCTTTACATGTTCAGTGCTCTAGAATCATCGTCACCCTGAGCGAGAGAAAGTGAGAACTAAGGATGAATGTTGATGAATAAAAACAGGGCAAAATGAGCAACTCTGCATTGCTGGGGTTCCCAGGAACATGATCAGTAACATAATGTCTCTGGAGTTTATATATAGTAGAATATAAACTCCAGGAACATGAAGCTGTTTCTGATGAGTGTACCGCAAAGAATCAAACAAATTCCAGCCTTATATTTTAAACAAAGGCAGCTAGAAAGAAAACCGAGAAAAAGGCTTTCAGCTTTACAAGCTTTTCATGTGTCTCTTCTTTTTAACCTCTTCTTAGAGACTTTCTAAAACGTGGATGCAGAAGGTCTTCCTGGGTGGATATCAGCTGTTTTCACAAAGGTCTTAAAACCCCTTAGACATGCCAAGAACTTTGAGTTATCTTCAAAAGACTGTTTACTTTTGCTTTTAACAGAAGTCTGGGACAAACAAGTGGCCTTACACACGGCTACCAGATGCCACATGAATAAATGAACAAAATGAATAAAGTAAAAAGTAATAAAATATGAGAGGAAGTGAGAAAATCATGTGAGGTTTTAGAGACTCGAGCTCGCAGATTGAAGGTTTTGATGGCATGGAGAAGCAGTGGGATGTTTGAAGATGCTTTAAAAAGTGAAGCAGGGCCACACCACATTATTCCAACCCATCAGCAGCAGTGGGCTTTCACGCGTGTGCACAGGACAGGAGGAAATGAGGGAGAGTCGTTAGTATCACTACCTTGGAAAAGAGCTTCTCACGCAGCACAGAAGCCAGGGTGGATTTGTTTTGGCTGTTGAATTTAAATACCAAGCATGTTTACCCCAGTATTGCTGAGTCCTCCTTTAAACACTCTATTTCCAATGATCATCATAGATATGTACTGTAGTACTACTGTAGAAATACCACTCGCATGGAAAACGTTTTCTATTACAGTATACTGTATGTAATTTTGAAAACTTCAAACGTCCCTAAACTGAAATGATATACACATCCCAAGTCATTTAAATTGAAATATTTTAGTCTAGTTTCAAAGAACGTCAACACATCCATTGTGTAGTTTTAATTATTATTAATGTAATATGTGATAAATAACAATTTGACAGCAAAACACAAAAAACATCACTCATTGTGGCACGTTATTATTATTTTCTCACACACAAACCTACTAAGCTTAGAATTTAAAAAACTTAATTTAAAGCCCACTATATACAGTAA
This sequence comes from Clarias gariepinus, assembly GCF_024256425.1. Classification (NCBI taxonomy): domain Eukaryota; kingdom Metazoa; phylum Chordata; class Actinopteri; order Siluriformes; family Clariidae; genus Clarias; species Clarias gariepinus. The sequence goes on along the minus strand of NC_071109.1, from coordinate 5,816,290 downwards.
CCTTATTTGAAAAGCTTTAAAGTTACACGTTTTGAGCAAAGCACAACACAAAGCCACTGATTTTTATTTATTTGACTACAGAATCACAAATCAAAGGATGTCACACACTTACTCATCATCGTCTATATGAATTTATCCTGTATTCAGGGTCGCGCGACCAGGAGCCCATCCCAGGAGAGTTAGGGCATGATTGGACAGGGTGTCAATCCATCAGAGTGCACACACACATACAATGGGCAATCACAGAGGGCACACACACAGAGGGCACACACACACAATGGGCAATTTGTGAACAACAATTAGCCTTGGGACCAGTTATGTCTTGGGACTGTTGGAGGACTCACCAAGCACAGGGAGAACATGTAAACTCCATGCACACAAGACAGGAATCGAGTCTGATCAGAAATCAAACTCAGACCCTGGAGGTCCAAGGCAACAGTGCTAATCACTTATGGATGGATGTGTTTGATATAAATATATAAATTAATTATAATTATAATTAAAACTCAACCAACATATTATTTATACTAGACTGCAAACATAAATAACCACAAACACAACTGCAGCCTGGAGTATACCAAGTGACCAATATATATATAACTCCACCTGAAATCACACAAAATTACACTTACTGTATATTTTGAGAACATATTTGCCAATTATGCTTTTTAATGCATTACAAAATTTTAATATTTCTTGCTTTATTTGAAAAAAAAAATTAATGAATGAATGAATAGAAAAATAAGAAGAAAAAATAAGTTATATTTTTTGTCAAACTGTTTTGTATATGAATATGAAAACTACATCTATCTTTATAATATCATTTACAGTATTCATAACTGACAGTATAGCAAATTTTTATTTTATAATTTTTACATAATAATAATAATAATAATAATAATAATAATATAGGGTATTTAAAACAGTAACTCAACTCATGTCTATATTTTTATCTGATTTATCTTCAGCATCATCCACATTTCTCTCTCTCTCTCTCTCTTCTTTATTTGCAAACATGTCTGCCACATTGTCATGCTTGACTGAATGAACAATCATCAGTGATAAATTTAGCAGCATAAATTAACTTTCAAATAGACCTTTAAATAAAAATTCGCCTGAATTTCCCATGGTTTTGATTAATACTTCATTTTCCTCGAGGCCATCTGTACATTGTAAACAAAGCCTGCATGCACATCTAGGATAATCCAACATCTGGTACTTATACTGTTTATTAATTCAAACATCCAGCAATTCAAACCTCAGATATTTTTCACATACATGAACCCACGGATGCGTATGTTTAGTTTGTGATTTCACTGAAATTGTCAGGGGAGAGAAACTATTCCATCCCTCCTATCCAGAGAGCTTGTCCAGTTTTGGTCCCATGAGTCATGAGCACAGATGGCCAAAGTTTTTTTTAAACTGTCTGTATATTTTCCTAATTAATTGAGGAAAGCACAGGGAAAACATGCAAACTCCATACACACACACAGACCAGAGAGGAGATTCAAACCTCCAACTGGGTGCTAGCAAATACAGTTACCCAATCACAATGTTGGTTTTACCGTCACGGTGCTCGGTGGCAGTATTTGGGTTTGTGCATTTGCTGCTTTTACCGCATTCTCTGCAGGATTAATGAGACGCGCTCCTTTAGAGCTGCACGTAGTAGCGGATAAAATCAAGTGAAACATTGTAGTTAAACAAAATTTATAATCACAGTACTAAAATTACAGTACAACTGTAGAATTTAAATAAAAATAAATCTTATTGGGATCAAATTTAAGCAAAATAAATGTTAACACAGTAAGCCTTTAGATTTTATCATGTGTAATTAGAAAAGCTACGCGTGTAGTGTTTTGTCTCATCTTATATCATGTGTTCTTTAAATTGTAGTAGATTTATTAACTGAAATAAATGACCATAAAATTAAAACATTGTCAGGACGTGAATATAAACACCCATTCACATTCAGTTTGTATGGGTAGTAAACATGTATTTGTTATTTAGGATGATACAGGATCTAAAAATTAAACATTTATCCATGGGAACATTTTATACTCACTGACTGGAGGGCTGCACTCAGGTGAGGATGCATAGGGGTCTACGCCTTTTTCTTTATATGTTTGCGTATGTTGCCGCATCTGGTGGGTAATTTTTTTGAAGTTGTGCATCAGAGTACTTATTTATTATAACTGGACATGGAAAAGGCTCTGCTTTGTGCCTAAATGAGAAAAAAGATTGCATAAATTCAGTTTTTTTTGTCTTCTAAGAAAAAAATAATGCTTGTTACATTTGTCTTCTTATAATATGTAATCTAAAAATAAATTATCAGTATGTTTTTAATATTAAAGAAAATTATACAGGTGTAGACGTTTTATTTGTCGACCCCTCTGCATTAATATGAAGGCTGTGGTGGACTTTGGGAGTGGTGCAGGATTTCTTTCTTATATGGCCAAATTTTTGGTCTCTTTAAAACTTCTGCTCATTGTGCTAATTTCTAAGACAACATGCCCCATCTGCCCACATTATTTTGTAAACAATTAGTTGGTTTAGTTGGTTCAATTTCCTAGACTATAAACAAAACAGTAGCCTAATTTTACTCAAATTCATAGTAATCTTCTTTCTTCGTCACATTAGCATCACATCTGGCCAATCGCTGGTTTGTACATGAAAGTTTTTCTTCTACATTCTGCTAATGTAGCTCTTTTTTACATAAAATTCAAATTCAAATTTTATTTGTCACATACACAGTCATACACAGTACGATATGCAGTGAAATGCTGTGGAATCCTTTTTCCCCACATTAAGTCTCCACCATGGTTTCTTAAAAACAGTGCAATATTTGTTTAGAACCCATTTTCAGTTAGTTTCAACTAATGTCTTTGCATTCTCTCACGTTCCTACAAGTGACACACCAAGTTCCATAAAATGTAAAACAGCATTGCTGCAGAAGCCGCTGGATAAAAGCTGAGCCTTTATGGGATCATTAAAAAAAAGAATGAATAAATGAATAAATAAATAAATAAAGGGGGAAGAAAACATACAATCTGCCAGGTTTAACATCAAGCCTAATCCTTTATTTAGACTCAGAGCCCAAACATGCCAAGCCAATGTCTGAAGTCACCAGAACCTAGTTTCTGGAGAAACCTTTGAAAGTGAGATAAAAGGAAAGCTCCAAAAATAGGCAGAAGAGTGCACTACAACAAGACACAAGCTGATTGAAATGCCAGGCAGGGGCAGATGGTACCAAAACATTATGTAATAAAAAGAAATTACAAGGACATCCTGCATAGTAAGATATTTACATAAAACGATATCTGCAATGTGTGTTCATTACTCTGGGTTAGTCTTGTGAAGTGGAGCTGCAGGAGGTGTGATGATTGGCAACGCAGGCTTGACATGTGTTTTCTTGCCCTTATATATATATATAGGGTGGTCCAAAAGTCTAAATCCATAGAGTATTGTAAAATAAAGTATAAATTACAGCAAAAGCTTATAATAACAGGTAATGACTTCATTGGACCAAAAGACCCCTCCAGGGTCCGGCTTCGATTCCTGGCCAGACTTGATTACCGTCTCTGTGTGCATGTTCTCCCCGTGCTTGGTGGGTTTTCTCGGGTACTCCGGTTTCCTCCCACAGTCAAAGATATGCAGGTTAGGGCTAATTGGTATTCTCAAATTGACCATAGTGTGTGTATGTATGTGTGTATGTGATGGATTAACACCCTGTCCAGTGTGTACCCTGCCTTGTGCCCCAAGCCTCCTGGGATAGGCTCCAGGCTCCCGCGACCCTAAATACAGGATAAAGCGGTATAGAAAATGATTTAGTAAGGTTCCTCAGCATACATAGTATGCTGTAAAAATACAGGGTGTCCCGGACTTACGAATGAGTTCTGTTCCAGGAGCACGTTCATAAGTCGGATTTGTTCTTAAGTCAGACAACATGAGTTTTATACTCCTTTCGCATAAATATACAACGTAAAGCATACCAATCCACTTGACTAAATTTCTGTCCTCCTTCCTGACACTGCAATCATGTAGCCAAAAACCGTAACCCTGCCTAAGAAAATTAATCTCACAGTAAAATGTAACAGTGTTGTCTCAGTGCCATTTGTCTTAGAGCTGTTTTAGAAGACTGTGAATATTGTTAAAGATTTTCCAAAATTAGGATAATTCACCATCAGGACAGCTTAACAGGACAGCGATTTTCATTGTGCTTCCAGACTGATTCATTGTAACCGTTGAGCTGATTAATTTCTCCCGCACCCCCAGAAGCACACACATATCAAAGACTGGACTTTTTTTGGAAGGTGAAAGTCCTTAAAAGTAAACGTCAAAGTATGAAAGGGAAATATCCTCGATCACCAAAAGTTCAAAAGTCAACTATCAGCTCTATGAGAACAAAGATTTTCATTTCTAAATGTCAGTCACCTTTAAAGCAGGAGGTGCATTTATGCACCGCTGTCTACACTTTTCTGATTTCTGATTTTCAAGACATTTTTGCTTTAAGGGTGACTCTTGATTAGCTGGTAACTGATCAAGCTTTTCTTGAATGCATGAATTTATTTGCATGAATGATTGCATTACATGTACCAAAAAGAATTCTATGGGTATGTTCTGCTAGAAAGCCTATACAGTAGGAAGGGTGTGTAGTGTATTTTCATATGAAATTCAATAAGTACAAAAAAATAGCATTAACCCATTTTTTACCAGAGGCCCAAAAATGGATTTTCCACCTCTTTTGGAGATTCCCAATCACTCAGCATTGGACATTCATAGTTGTTTATCATAGACTTTAATAACTTATATTATACAACAATAAGTTCAATCTGATTGGGCGAGAGGCATTCCATGTGTGGTGATAATAGATGGTAAAAGCACTTGGATGTTTAACTGTATGTAGCACTTCACATTCCAGATGCTCTAATAACTTTTACTCTAACTGTCGGTCGAAGCATGGGTCAAAGTAGGTCTGCACAGTGCTGAGAACAGAGCAGCTGCCTGCCAAATTTCAACCCCTGATCTTGGTGTGTGGGACAAGTGATTGCACACTCTAGTGCACTAGCTATGCCCTTGAGCCCATGACCACATCAATGATGTGGTTACTCAAGTAAATGTTACTTTAAAAAGCAAATCGAGTTAACTGAGGTTGCAGAGGTGACAAATTAATAGAGATTAGCTAAACTATTGATTCAGTTGCGCCTCATGACTCTTTTAAGTTGCAATTTATCTATCACGCACTGACTTTACAATCATTTTAAAATTTTGGTAGTTTTATTAGTGGATTCTTTACAAATATCTGTACTTTTTACCGCACTAAATTTTTGCATGGCGTCACATTAAATAACCACAGTGGTGTGTATGTAAAGCAGGAATACCTGCTGCATTTTATGTGTAATTGCCCTTACTTTATTAAATGCACATGAACTCAGAAATGAAAATAATTGCAGACAATGAAGAAGACTGAACATTTACATCTGGGAAGTGAGAGAGAGAGAGAGAGAGAGTAAATGAGAATTGTAAATTGCAGACTTGTACTTTTACTTGTATGATATTGTACTTATAATAGGGTTTCGCTTCTTTTATTTTTGTACCGGATTTGTGTACTGGTAAACTGTGAATATAACATTTGGTAATATTATAAATGCACAATTTTCACATTTATGGTCAAATTTGATCTTTAAAAAACTAGATGGATGCATTTTTTTGTTTTATTATTATGTGCATGACATTTTTGTAATCAGCTGTCTTTCTCTCTACATTTTAATAAGGTTTTATGTGTGTAAACCTAAAAACCAGATAGCACTCACACTTCAGTAAGGTCAGTAATTTTTTTTATTTTTAACTTTCATTTTCTACATCAACTAGCCATAATCTCTATGATTTTAAAGGCTGTCTGAAGGTTCCTAATTGCATTTTAGGAAAAGCCACTTTTGAGAAGTTGTAATTAGCATAAGTTTTATTTTGGAGACAATTAGCAACTGAGTGAAACAAAGGAAGTGCGTCAGGTTATTATCTGTAGCAAATTAGAAAGCATTAAAGTATCATATGGTAATTACCTGTTTTATGACGAGTATTGTTTCTATTGTTTCTGGGGTCGAAATTGCAGCAGGATATGTGACAGATGGGAATATATTAGACAGCATTAATGTTTAAGAGTGAGAACTCTAATGTTTGAATTTGCATTAAAACAAGTGTGGCTGTCCATTTACTGAACAAATGACTAGGTTCGGAACAATTAGTAATCATTTTGAAATGGCAAACAGGGCACAGGTTGCCTAAATAGGAGACGTGTCTCATTTATGCATGACTCTGAGCTTGCACTTGCATTAATTTCATAAGCTTGTGTAACCAATGTTAATTAGAAATCATTTCTAGGCAAGTAAGCCTTTTTTTTTTATCACAAATAATTGTAGGTCATGGTATTCTCTTAATTTCTTTGACGACATTTCAAAGAAGGTGTTTAAATATACAAAAACAGTGCCTGAGCAAAAAAGAATTTTAAATGTTGCACAAGCTATTACTGTCTTTTATCGAGTCCAAAGTCAACGCAGGTGTCTCCTAAGAGATTAGAGCAGTTTGTGCTTCTGTCAGCTGATAATCTTCATGGGGATGCAGATTTCCTTTTCCAGGAGTACTTAGAACCTGCCCACAGTGCCAAAACTACCACTAACTGCTTTGCTGAAAATGATATTGCTGTGCATGATTGGCCAGCCAACTTGCCAGATCTAAACTTAATAAAGCAGGGCTTCTCAAAGTCCAGACTCCGGTCCAGATCCGGATTGCATGGCAAGTCAATCTGGACCCAGTCCACAACACAAATTAGAAATGCAATCATACAATGTAATACAATGTGGTCTGCATATTAATACATTGTTAGTCTTACGTTATGGTGATCCTGGCCCAAGATTAAGGCTTAACATAATCGTTTCATTGCAACGTTGACAGTCAGGGCATGTATGAAAAAGTTTAAGAGTTGGCTACCAAGTGCCTTTTTTAAAATGTGAAAGTTTGCTAACAGCCGACAAGCTTTCATTTTTCACTTTCACTTTTTTTGGAAAAGCAAGACTTTGTCGTCTTATATAAGTGTACATTATGTTCCCTATAAAGTGAGGTTGTCACATTTCAAATGTGCAAAAACAAAAGACAAAAGGTCAGTCTCTCCGTCTAGCGCCCACCTTTATTGTCCATTTTCAATGTTTCTGCCACTTGAATGTAAGTTGCTTTAAAGATAGAGTTGCTTTGGTTTAACGTTTCTAAATAGCAGTGAAACAGTGGCATTTTCCACTAGGTTCAGATCCGATTCGGATCTTTGGATATAAAGTTTGGGAACCACCGCTATAGAGAATAAATTGTCAAGGGGAAGATAAGAAACACCCAAGCCTACCATATAGATGAGCTGAACTCTGCTATCGAAGCAACCTGGTCAGTGGTGCCACAGGCTGATCACCTACATTCCATGCTACTGTGTGCATAAATGAACATTATTTTAGAATATCTGAATTGTAAATCCATATTATTTTGAGAAATATTTAAATATTTTGAGATAATTTTTAGTTTAACAACCTGTAAGCTGTAATCATTAAAATTAAAAGTAAAATTAACATAACTTATGAAAATAAAATGTTTAATGTGTAATGTGAAACTTTTAAAATCACAAAAGATAATTAAGATTTTCACAATATTCCAATCTGATTTTCTTATATAAAGTATATTCTATCTTTTCTGAGATGGAGCTGTGCTTTGCCAACCACTTAGGCTTTTCCATGTGATATTTAAAATTTCTTGAATGACAAATTGAAATAATACTGAGGAATTGTTCGATGGCCGAACCTTTAACCTTTAACCTTTAACCATAGTGATAAAGCACCCTGCCCTGGTTGCAGAATGATGATAGATTTTCTCCTGGAGTTTTTACAGGATTTGTGAGTCCACAATCCGATCATGTCTGTCAATATTCAATCCTAGGAATTAAAAAATTGTTGCCTCGCAGTCTTAAATATAGCTCTAAGTTCAAGCACCATTATGTACAGAATTGCTGTTCAGCTTTAAGTGCTTCTCTGGAACATGGCTGGTTTTGTGGCATACTGATTTATATTTAGTATGTTTAGTTAGGAATCAACAAAAAATTACACATGCCAAAATCTATATAGTAATGAAGCTTTGCTCTTTCAAAATAGTAAATAAAAAAACAACAACTGTAATCTGTGTTTTTGTGTGTGTGTGTGTGTGTGTGATTCAAGGAACACGGGTTAGATTTTAAAAAATTGTTTAGCTTTAATTACTACATGTATATGTACAGTATATACTATAGTGGTGTTCAAAATAATAGCAGTGTGTTGAAAAAAGTGAGCAAAGCTCCATATCCATATAATAACTTTAAACCTTAATTACATAAATGCATTGGACACCCTGCACGTTCTATTCTGAATCACAACATTAAGAAAAATGTGCTAAATGTATTATTAGTTTAATGTAAGTGAAGAAAAACAAATATTAGCCTGTTCAAAAAAATTGCAAAATTTAAACAGAAATGCTTGAAGTTTAATATTTCTTGTGTATCTCTGAACTAATATTTAGTTGTATAACCATGCTTTCTGAGAACCGCTTCACATCTGTGACAATTGTACTACATGCCACAATTCCTCAGCATTTCTTGGTTTTGCCTCAGAAACAGCATTTTTATTGTCGGGCCACAAGTTTTCTATTGGATTAAGGTCTGGGGATTGGGCTGGCCACTCCATAACGTTAATCTTGTTGGTCTGGAACCAAGATGCTGCTCATTTACTGGTGTGTTTGGGGTCGTTGTCTTGTTAAAACACCCATTTTAAGGGCATTTCCTCTTCGGCATAAGGCAACATGACCTCTTTAAGTATTCTGATGTACTCAAATTGATCCATGATCCCTGAAATGTGATAAATAGGCCCAACACCATAGTACGAGAAGCATCCCCATATCATGATGCATGTGCCTCTATGCCTCACTGTCTTCACAGTGTACTGTGGCTTGAATTCAGTGTTTGGGGGCCTGACAAACCGTCTGCAGCCTCTAGACCCAAAAAGAACAATCCTGCTTTAGTCCACAAAATATTGCGCCATTTCTCTTTAGGCCAGTCAATGTGTTCATTGGCGAACTGTATCCTTTTCAGCACATGTCTGTTTTTCAACAATGGGACTTTTCGGGGGCTTCTTGCTAATAGCTCAGCTTCACATAGGCGTCTTCTAATGGTAACAGTACTCACAGGTAACTTTAGGTGTTCTTTAAGTCAATTTTGTTATTCTTCGATCCTTTCGAATGGTACATTAGTTTTCCGTTTTCTTCCACATCTTTCTGGTTTTGTTCTCCACTTTAAAGCTTAAATATAATTTGGTATCATTTTAGCAGAGCAGTCTATCATTTTCTGCACTTCTTTGTATGTTTTCTCATCTCTAATCAACTTTTGAATCAAAGTACGCTGTTCTTCTAAACAATGTCTGGACGACCCATTTTACTTTGATTTTCAGAGAGAGATGCACAGGACAACCTTTTCTGCATTTATCCTTAAATAAGGGGAACTTGTTTGACGCCTGTTTTCCACAAAACAATTTACCTTTCTAATTAAACTCCATACTAATATTTTTTTTAACAGACTAATATTTGTTTTTTCCCACTTAAATTAAACTAATAAAACATTTAGCACATTTTTCTTCATGTTGTGATTCAGAATATAACGTGCAAGGTGTTCAATGCATTTATGTGATTTAAAATTTAAAGTTATTATATGTATATGGAGCTTTACTCACTTTTTTTTAACACACTGCTCTTATTTTGAACACAACTGTATATAAGTGTGGTATTTAAATGGTACAAATCATGCACAGTTCATGTGTAAGCTACACAGAAATGACCATATTCAGTATTATTAACCTACCACACTGACTTACAGGAACCATATTCGCCTGGCCAATAAAAAATTGAAGAGATTTTTTTTTCTTCTTTTTTTGAAAACAGTTGGAGACCCACCCGAATGTCCAACAAGGACTACAAAGTGTATTTGCCATTATAAGTTCACTTTAAGTGGAACTGTCCAAGAAGGTGATTTCTATAGCAAATTAGACCAGGGCGTTTTCTTTTTCATCTGAAACAATCCTGGGATAGAAAATATAGACTTTTTCACATTTAGCTATCAACTGGAGCATGCAACATAAATAATAATAATAATAATAATAATAATAATAATAATAAAATAAGAAGGTGGCAACTCTTAAAACAAACATTTAATAATAGTTTAGGATATTATCAATATCTTCGTGGGATCTGAATGTTCACTTATATTCACTTATGTCTCCCAAATAGCCAAATCGCTGTATAAATAGTCCTTATTATATTTAGTAATAACATTAACTCTGACAATTTATCGACAAAGCATCAATTTTATACCTCAGCTTATGAAATAGTGCTTGTTTCAGAACAGCCTATTATTTTTATATAATAAGACCATCATGTTAGCCTGTTTCTCAATTACCTCCTTTCTTTTTTGTCTTTTTTTGACATTAAAAGAAAATTAAACCTTCCTAACTTATTTGGTCCGTACTTATACTTGGCTTTAAAGGCAGTTGTCCATGAATGTAATTTGTATAATACGAACAGGGATCACAGAAAACATAGCTGTGTACACGTTACTGAATACACAAGAAAAACATTTCTTGCATAAAGATTGACATAACTTCTAGATTTAATTTGCACATTCTAAATAAAACCCAACAAATAAGATTTGCATCTGAGGGACCGAATCTAATTTAGAGCACATTCAAAAACGTTCCATCTGCTTCCTCCATGGCAGTAGGTGGTTTGGAGACTCTAAATTGCCTGTAAGTGTGGATGAGTGTGTAAAAGTGTGTGTGCACAGTGTCCTTTAATCCCCCGCAACCCTAATTAGTGTAAAGTACTTTATTTAAGATGAACAAATTCCTTAGAATAAATGTCAAGCTCTTTTGTAAGCTGAATCAAGGAATTAAAATGACTTTCTGTCTATCAGAGTATCACAGGTTACAGTAAAGAATATATATACCTCTAATAACTGTGACAAAAATGAATGACAGGTTATTTCCTCTTCGCCACATAAAGCAACACCTGGTAATGAAACATGCGATGGTTTAAAGAACTGTCGTGACAAAATTCACAAAAAGAGAAAGACCAACCTATACAAACAAGTAAGAAGTAATTACATTTCCACAGTTTTATCATAAAGTGTACAGTATGCATCAAAACTGGTTGCCATTATTATGACTACTCTTGATATACTGTATAGGCCTATATATATATATATATATATATATATAGTAAAAAGATTAACTAGAAGTCACAATTCCAAAGAATGTTCTCTCATTTAAAAAAAAAAAAAAGAAGAAGAAGAAGAATCTGGATTGTTGGACATTCTGAGATTGGAATGTCCCAGAGACAAATGGATATGAAACTTGAAATCTGTCTTTCTACCCCTAACACAATGATTCGTTTTAGTTTAAAGTCAAACAGTAATGGAATCACAACCTGCTTGACCTGGGCCTTCTGAAAAATGTCTTCATGCCGTTTGAAGATCTGTTGAGAACAACATGCTTACTCATGTCTAGGTGAGTTATTGCTCTTAAAGTCACCAAAAGAAAATCGATGAAATGAATAATAACACTATGGAATAAACTTTTTTTTTTTAAATGTTTCTGGTCAGCAGTTGTTTCCTACTTTCCTTTTCCTAAAGACAAGTAAAGTATAAATGCCTATTTATGCTGCTCAAACCTTGCTTTTGTGCCCTGAGTAATGAAAATTTGCCTTTCCAAAATACATTAAGTATACATTTTCCAAAACATTATTCATTGAAAATTATTGAAATTTAAAGATTTGATTCTTTATTTCCTGTGTAATAAAAAAACATAAGATTTGTTTCAATGAATTTGTATTAGAAATATGGACCAATTTTCTATCCCAGTTACTGTTTACCAACCTTGTATAGCTAATTTACTGTGTATTTGGGAACATAAATACAATATGATTTATATTATAATAATATAATATTAATGATATTAATGTTATAATATGTTGTAATATTAATATTAATGATATCCTATATATATATATATATATATATATATATATATATATATACATATATATATATATATATATATATATATATATATATATATATATATATAACAATTAGTTTAGTACAGTACGTACAGTACGGTTGTACAGTACGTAAAAGTGATATGTTATAGTCGTAAATTTCCAAAAATGACTCACTTCTGGAAAATGTTTGCAAATTTTTGTAAAATCTTATTTTAAATATGCGTACATATTGTTTTATTTATTTTGTTTTATATTCATTTAGACCTTATGTAAATTAATATGTGCAAATTAGTTGGTTGTTACATAGAAACTAGGTTAATTTCTAAACATCATTATACAGGTCACAAAAGCAGTTTAAAGGAAATAGTGGCCATTGTCTATGATCTTAAAACAATTTCATTTAAAAAACTTAAATATACTACTATGCAAAACCAACATTTGTGGTTTAAAGTATAGTGTATCATTGGCTAAAACTTACATTAAAAAAGCTAAAATGCTTTTTTTTTTTTTTTTTTGCTCTTGTCTGTGTCTAATCCCCACTGAAATTATTTTATTAAAACTTTTAGCTTTCTTTCCTTAAAATAAATTTTTTTAGATTAAAGTCAGGATTCTAAAGAAAAACTTTGTCTTAAAATTCAAACTTTAATCTTAAAGGTATGATTTAAATTAATTAAAATTTTATTCAGACTTTTTTTCTTAGAAATACGACTTTTTTTCTCATAAATATATATAAACAATGCTTATGTGTAATCTGTTTTAAAAAATAATATTAACGTGACGGCAGTCAGTTTGTATTGTACACCATGAACAATGCTGAACCTGCAACACTGTCCTTGGAATTATTTTAATATTAATAAATAAAATCCCTAGTTCTTCACCTGATGTTCGTTAACAGATGTACTGTATGGGTAACTGGGTTGTGTTTTTTAAGTTGCTTTGTGCTGGATCATAATAAAAATCTGAACTTGTTCCTGTAACAGTAGTGAGGAAGGTGAATGCAAATGCAGGTTAAGGCATTGGACTACTGATCAGAAGGTCCCAGGTTCAAACCCCACCACCACCAAGTTGCCCCTATTGGGCCTTTGAGCAAAGCCCTTAACTCTCAACTACTTAGATGTATAATGAGATAAAAAAATGTAAGTCGCTCTGAATACAGTAAGTGCGTCTGCCAAATGCTGTAAATGTAAACGGTATTGAATGGACCTCTACCATACCCAGAGAGAAGCACAAATGAAAGAGAGAGAAGGAAGAGGATCAGTGCTAAAGTCGGCTAAAACTTGTAAAAGAAACAAAGAGAGAGTTTTACTGAACAAACAAGATCAATCAGTTGGTAACAAAAGAAGAATATGGAGGCATGAAATATTTTGTCTCATGACTTCTTACTTCTATAGTGAGTCAAACGCAATGTTATTCTCGCTTGACGTCAGAGGGGTGTCAATACTTTTAAAACCAGCATTTGTGTGTGTGTGTGTGTGTGTCTGTATGTGTTGATAAGCTTCACACTCCAAAAAGCAGAGCCTCTGAAACTCACTTTCATTTGTCTGCTTGAATGAACAAAATCTCTTTTCATTCAGAGGTCAGATCAGTTTCTCCCTCTTTCCTTATCTCTCTCTCTCTTTCTCTGTTTGGCTTTCGCATATGTTTATCTCTCACTTTCACCTGTTTTCTGTTTCCTTCGCTTCTGTCTCTTTCTTTCTTTCTTTCTTTCTTTCTTTCTCACTTTTCATCCCTCTCTCTCTTTCCCTCTTCTTGTGCATTATTTATTTGTAGCACTTTTCTCACCTTTCTATTACACTCATATCTCTATTTAAAATCGTACAGCATTTTGTATCTCTCTCTCTCCCTAACTATTGGTCTCTCACTTTCTTCTTCTATCTTTTACTTCCCTTATATTAATGTCAATCGCTCTTTCTCTCTTACTGTCACATTGTTTTACTGCTTGCACTTTGTCTCGTTTTCTCTTTCACCTTTCTCATTCACTGTTTTTGCATCCTCTGTACTTTCTTTTCTTTCTAAACAATTTCTATTGCTTTCTTCATCTTTCTTTTCTCTTTCTGTCTCTGTTCTCTTTTTGTTAAGCTTTTTATCTCTCTCCCTCTCATTCTGTTTAAAATTGTACAAATCTGTCTTTCCTTAACTATCTTATTCTTTCGCCCCCTTTAATTTTTTTAAAATCTAGCTTTACTCCCTCTTTTGCCTCGCCCTCTTTTTCTTTTGCTCTTGGTTTTTGCATTAGGCAGTGCAGTGGCTTATTGGTTAGTACTGTACTGTTGCCTTGCACCTCCAAGGTCTGGGTTCGATTCCTGCCTTGGGTCTGTGTGCATGTTGTTCCCGTGCTTGGGAGGTTTCCTTCGGGTACTCTTGTTTACTTGTACAGTCCAAAGACATAAAGATCAGGCTAATTGGCATTCCCAAATTGCCCATATTGTGTGTGCCCTGCGGTGGATTGGCACCCTGTCCAGGGTGTATGCCATTTCGTGCCCAAAGTCTCCTGGGATAGACTCCAGCCCCCTGCAACCCTGTATACAGGATAAAGACGATGAGTGAGTGAGTGATTTTGCATAATTTCTGGCTTTCTCATTTTGTCTCCCTTTCTATTCCTGTCTTTTTCTTTACTTTCCTCATTCGTCCTGTATATTCCTTATTCCGATCTCCTTCTTCTTACTCTCCTTACACTCCCATTTTACTTTATAAATTTTTTAAATCTCCTTTTGTAAGCTGAACTCAGCACAGCAGTGCGAAGTTATGAATCATATTAACACACCTAGTAAAGCACACATCCGTACTTTAGTTTTTTTTTCTTAATGCGTTCCTCAACAGCGTTAAATTAAATAGTTCTTTCAGGACTCTTTTTCCTCATTGATGTCCAGTAAGTGCTTGAGACATTTCTATGGGTTGCAACTGAACAGATAATGTGATGAAATGCTTTCCATCAGAACAATTACGCTTTGATCATTTATTGCTCAGGAATTTGCGACAGCTTTCACATCTTATCCTCATCACGGTGCCCTCTGATTGGTCTCACCAGATATGAAAAGAAAGATTTATCTTCTACACTTTTCCTGACAGTGTGATTATAACTCTTATAATTTTTTACCATGGAATAGGAAACTGAGAAAGAAAAAACAAAACAAAAAGCAGCTCAGTAGACAGGAATGATTAAATACCTGTATATTACTACAGTGGCCAAAAGTATTCGGACAAACGTAAGATTGTACAACAATCAACCTTTATTATGAAGTCTTTTAGATCAGATTAGATTAGATTAGATTAGATGCAACTTTATGACTGCTTGATGACTTGCTGAATATCATGTACATGATAAGGGAGCTGTCTGGTGTTAATGAAATATGGGGTCCCACAAGGGTCAGTTTTAGGACCTCTGCTGTTCTCAATATACATGCTTCCCTTGGGTAAGATCATTAGAAGACATGGGATTAGTTTTCATTGTTATGCTGATGATACCCAGTTATACATCTCAACAAAACCAGATAAAATACCCAAGTTGTCTAGACTAACTGAGTGTGTCCAGGATATAAAGGATTGAATGACCAATAACTTTATTTAACTTAATTCAGATATATAGATATTATTATTATTAATTGGCCCAAAAACCAGTACACAACAGCTTTCACAATTTAGCTTGCGTTTAGAAGGATGCACTGTTACTACCAGCTCGATAGTAAAAGACCTGGGCGTAATATTAGACAGTAACTTGTCCTTTGAAAATCATATCTCCAATATCACAAAAACAGCCTTTTCCCACCTTAGAAATATTGCCAAGCTTAGGAGCATCTTATCCGTATATGACGCAAAAAAACTAGTTCTTGCATTCATGACCTCTAGACTGGACTATTGTAATGCATTACTAGGTGGTTGTCCTGCATCCTCAATAAACAAGCTACCTGTACAGTTAGTCTAAAATGCAGCCGCCA
Organism: Clarias gariepinus; assembly: GCF_024256425.1. Classification (NCBI taxonomy): domain Eukaryota; kingdom Metazoa; phylum Chordata; class Actinopteri; order Siluriformes; family Clariidae; genus Clarias; species Clarias gariepinus. The sequence continues at coordinate 5,800,253 of NC_071109.1, read as the reverse complement.
GGGTTCTCACTAGATCCAAAAAATATGATCATATAACCCCAATATTATCATCCCTGCACTGCACCTGCAGTTTAGAATTAATTACAAATTAGTATTACTTACATACAAGGCTTTAAATGGCCTTGTCCCACATTAGCTCCCACATACCTAACCAGTCTTCTGATACGCTAGATCACAAAACTCCAGACTTCTGGTAATTCCCAGAATATCAAAATCTACAAAAGGGGGTAGGGCCTTTTCATATTTACCTCTAATGTCTTGGAATAGCCTTCCAGACAGTGTTTGGGGCTCAGACATGTTTTCCCAGTTTAAAAGTAGACTCAAGACGCATCTCTTTAATCTGGCATACACGTAATTCATCCCATAACCTCATGCATTTATACCGAATGGCAACTACGCTAATTATTTCCACCTGTTCTGTATAAATTTTTACCCATCCCGAGGCATCTGGAGATTGTGCCAGCTCCAGTAGAGAAAGGCGAATCCTGCGAGGTTGCTGTGCCAAACTGGACTTCATGTTAATTTAAATAACTTCTGTTATATTGATTTTTCAGCTGCATAACACACATGATGTTGTATAATTTCTATATGTTATCACCCAGATGAGGATGGGTCCCTTGTTGAGTCTGGTTCCTCTCAAGGTTTCTTCCTATTGCCATCTCAGGGAGTTTTTCCTTGCCACTGTAACCTTCACCCTTGGCTTAAGAGACGATCTCATTATTATCTAGACACATTTTTCTTACACATACACACTTCCATAAATTTTCTTTTAATTTTTTTTTCAGTTTTGTGAAGGTGCTTTGAGACAATGACCATAGTTAAAAGCGCTATATAAATAAAATTGAATTGAAATGTACAGAATTTTGTCAAAGAAATTCACAAATTACTTGAAAAGTAAAAATCCTGCCACATATTTGTTTCATCCAGTAACTAAACCAACTGATTCTTATTAGCACAACTCCTTAGCTAGATAGCTGACAACTAATTAGTGACATCACCTTTTTTCGTGCACTGAGAGAACTACTGTTAAATACATTGCATAGGTTGTCTTTTGCCCCCCTGGATATGCATATATATATATATATTACCTGTGTGCTCATATTGTATGTTACACATAAGGTTAATTCAAATCTGCCAATATTTATTTATTTGTATAATAAATAATCCAGGAGGAGTTTACATGTTAAAGCAAACATATTATGCAAAATATTTTTTTTTATCATTGTTAAAAATTCAAATGGGTCTCAGTGTGCATGTACAAACAAAATTATGAGGCCAATTATAAGGCAAATTCTTCTTTCAGGAATCCAGTAGGTTACATTACTGCCTAAGTAGTAAGTATAGGTCACATTCTGAATCATAATAAAAAGCCACATGTAGCTGATTTTCAAGACCAGCTTTCGTTTAAAAAAAAAAAAAAAGAAAGTCTAATGTCTACTGCTTCCTTCCCTGATCTTATTTTGGTCTGTGTTTTGAACTTTTTGCCGTCTTTTATCTGGCACCTTCACACATACACAGATACGATATCTGGCACTGCCACACAAACATACTTTCCAGTCCAGGCTTCCTCAAAAACACCATCAAATGCTTCCTTCCCTGATCAGTAACTTCCCATTCTAAAACACTTTTAACATAGAAACTAGCCAAGTCTATATTTTCCCCCTATTAAGACATCATATAAGCGTGTTGCTCAGCTCTGAGGGGAGTAGTTCCTTTACATAGACACTGAAACGGCACAATTGGAGGAGGAGTGAAATGAAGGGAATTTGAGTTATAGACAAGTACACTGTCTAAGGGCCATCTCAGTTCGGCATTAACAGATACATTTTGGGGAGCTCTGAGACCCGTGTTAACCTTTTATTGGGTAAAGAACCACATTTGGGAACTTAGTTCCAGTATTAGTACCTCAAGAAACGAAAAACGTATTTGTTAAAAATGTTTTCCACACATTATTACCTTGGACAAGATGCGCTTAGATGATTTGCAACATAAAAATGGCTGTAATTATTTTAAAAATTCATTTATTTATTTATTTATTTATTTATCTATCTATGCATTTATGTTATTGCTATTATTGTTATTATTATTATTATTATTATTAAATCAAAAAAGTAAAAAAAAATCTCGAAAAAAGTCTTGAAATTTTGAATTTCAAAGTATTTCAATGAAAGCCCTACGAAGGGTTAACTTGTTAAAGAAATAGTCAAATAGGGGACTTTTAATGAAATAGGAAGTTTTAGAACTTCAATTCAAAGCCTTGTACTATTGAAAAACTTTACAAAAAAGTTTTTCATTCGGGCATACTGAATGTGTGTGTGTGTGTGTGTGTGAGTGTGTGAGTGAGAGAGAGAGAGAGAGAGAGAATGCAAAAGAAATAATACAAGACGGCTTCCAGTTTCTACAAGAAGACATGTCATATCACATAATCCACCATACCATAGTTCAGGACACCACATCTATGGACCAGCTCGTATTCTTTCCTTTATGGTGATTTTCTGTCTTTCCCTGAGATGTACACTTGGCTTCCCACTCTCTGGGTTTCCATTCCCACCTCCCCAAGAAACATCTAAGCCAGGGATCATTGACTGAATATATAATATTCAAAAGCAGCCTAGAATGACATACAGTACTGTATTGGTGGGTAGTTAGGCAGATAACGAAAGACTTGATTGATCTCTGGAGGATATTGTTTATATACTGTACTGTATAATGACTTGCCACGGGATCCTCTGCATCTTTGTTTACATCATATGACCTAAACACTTTAATAAATGTTAACAGGATTGGGTAAAAAAACTTTTAATCATACATCCTACAGGATAAAAAAAAGAAAACACACGGTATCGTATACAATGCCTGTTCAAAATGACATAAGATTAAACGACAACATTGCAATTCAGCCCCAATTCAAATACATGATAATATAAAAATATGGGCGTTTTTAGAGCCTGAATGGATAAAAGGAGCTGCCTTTGGAGGGCAGGTTATTCGCTGGTTACAGCTAAGCTATACAGGTAGCTTCTAGGTCTTCTTGAGTCCTGCATTCCAAAAGCTATAACAGCTTCCACTCTTCCTGGAAGGCTGTCCACAAGTTTTGAAGTGTTTCTATGGGAATTTGTGCTCATTCATTCTGTAGAACATTTATGAGCTCAGGCACTGATGTTGGACGAGAAGGCCTGGCTCACAATCTCTGCTCCAGTTCACCCCGAAGGTGCTCGATGGGGTTGAGGTCAGGGTTCTGTGTTCGGGCCAGTCAAGTTCTTTCACACTGATCTGCTCAAAACCATGTCTTTATAGTACTTGCTTTGTGCTCTGGGGCTACAGTCATGTTGGAATAGAGAAGGGCCTTCACCAAACTGTTGCCACAAAGTAGGACGCATAGTATTATCCAAGATATACTGTATAGGTATAATGAAGCATTAAGATCGCCCTTTACTGGGCATATGGGGCCTGACTGAAACATCTGAATTCAATAATTATCAGGTTTGGTCAAATAACTTTGTCCATATAGTGTAAAAAGATAGAAAAACAAAAAACTGTAACTGCATGTGTAACAGGAATATACTGTACACAGCCTTACTTACTTTTAGTATTTATTCTATTCATATTCTAATTTTATTCTGTACTAGATTGCACTGCTCATCTAACCCCAGTCCAACTTGAAATCATCATGTGTGATAATAATACTGGATGAATAACTTGGTTACTCCATGGCCAAGGTGGTCAGCATGGTCCTGCTGTACTGTATGTCCTTCAGGACAGGAAGTTCCCCCAGTAACATGAGGAAAAGAAATAAATTCATTGTAGAGTTTTTATTTAAACACCACTTCTTTATGTATGTTATTGGTGGGAACCCTGTGCTTGAGTAAAAATAGAGATCCCCAAGTTAAAGTGGTACTTTTTACTTACCTTGAAATGTACTTGAGTACCAAAACTACTGTGATTTGTTGTCTTAATGTTAAAGGCAAAAACATGCGTAAGCTACTGATGAAAAATTCATATGGATGTTACTAAACATGTTTTTTTGTCAGTAGAAAGTACACCCCCTAACTGAATAGAATGCTTTTCCCAGATGACCTCTTTCAGCAGGATAATGCGCCCTGACACACTGCAAACATTGTTCACGATCCGTTTGAGGAAGGTGTTGACTTGTCTCAAATTCCCCAGATTTCAATCTGATTGAGCATCCATGGGATGTGCTGGACAAATAGATCTGATTCATAGAGGCCCTAAACGTACAGGAATTAAAGGATGTGCTACTGATATCTTGATGCCAGATCCCTTGCCAGCATGCCTTCAGAGGGCTTAGGGTTGACACAGGAGCCTTGACACAAGAGGACCTACACAATAGTAGGGAGGTGGCTTTAATCTTATCGCTGTCACACCGGTGTGTGTCTTGAATTTAAACCTATCTTGTTTGAAGAAGAAACACAGAAACCATAACTTTTTACTCTATTCTGTGGACATCGACTCCATCCAGTGGCAAAAACCTGCTAGTAAGCACTAACAGGAGGAAAATTAAAACTGATCCTTTTTGAGTCATAATAACATGCTTTTAAAAATACTTTATTTTGCAGAATATAAAAACAAAAACGGTCTTTCTAATATATGTATTTTTTTCTGCATTCCACAAATAATATATACAAAACTCAGTCGCAGGTGTCACTCATGAAGATATTGCTTCCATTTTGACCGGGACAATAAAGACACATTAACGCGTGAAGACAATTTAACAATTTACAAGGTGCTTACAATCAAACATGAAAAATAAAGCCATAGTAAAATACAGTGAATCCCTGATTTTTACACGTCATTTGACCGATTGTTAAAAATTAAACAACTTGTCATGGTTCAATTGAATTTAGCACAAATACAGTGTTTTGTCACGTGAAAGGAAATCAACTGAATTTGACTGAATAGTAATATTGACCGTTTTCATACTTACGTTAAAGGATGCTCGAGTCTTCTTGCGCACTAATTTCTGTTTTTTTTATGTTGCATTATCTGTTATTTTAGTACCTTCAATTTAATTTTTTTACCCCATTCTTTGTGCAGTTTTTGAAGTATTGTGCTGTACTACACACTTCTCTTGCATACCAATAAAACTGATCCCACATTAAACATCCACATTAATTTAATTTGCAAATACTTTATACAATAGCAATTGTACAAGACATAATGTGTATGGTTAAAAGTTGTTTTTTAGACCAGCATGGCTAAATGCATGCTTTAAACAGGGGCATATTATTATATTAATATTCGTGGTACTTTATATTAATATAGACCAAAGGTTCTTAAATTGGGGGCCAGGGACCTACTGTATAGGACTCAATGAGCCATTGCAAGAGGGGTTCCAATTTTTTTAGGTTATTAATTTAATTTATTATTGAGGGTTTCTAGTTATTATCAAGTTTGACTGCAATAATGTTAATTGAATGCAAACAAAAAAAAATATTTATCTTATAAATTATGTCAGTTTAATGGCTCCATGCTCTTAATTATGGCACTTCGTACAAAAAGTTCACCATATTCTAAATCCTGAGGAGTGAAGGAAGTATCCATAGAATTTATATTTATTTTACATTTAAATAGCTTTAGAACACTCAAGTGTCTTCATGGAGCGCTCTGAAATAAAATTGAGATCCTTAGTTTCAGTTAATTGAACTTGCAATGCTTTAGGCTGCAAAGGCATTTTGTGCAAAGACAGTTGTGTGCATATGACTTTTGGGAAGGCCCACGTGAAAGTGAGTTTGCCAGGTCTTCAAATTTTTGGTGTAATTTTTTTAGAATCTGTATTTCTGAGATGTGCGTGCTTTTTACATTGTTTGCAATCTCACTCAAACTAGTGACCTCTCAATTTTGTGGGTCATCTACAAAACAAACAAACAAACAAAAAATCTTTTAACCTGAGGTCCCTTGCTTCAAAATGATCGATGCATAAAGCTACTGTGCAAACAGTTGCTAGTGGTTTTGGCTCGGCAAAGTTCAGTTTGCTCTTTAATGTAAAGTAAACAAGCGAAGCACACAAGCCTTTTTCCAGTTCTTGACCCAAGCACCAAAATTGAGTTGTGGAGTGGAAATCTCTATAAGAGAAGAGCAGACTTTAAAAGCCCTGCGCTCTTTTCATTCGGCGTAAAAAGTTTCTCTTTTCCTCAAGAAGCTCCTGGATCCGCTTGTTGCGTGTCCGTTCCCGCAGAAAGATCCGCCCTCTTCTTGTAATGATGTTGTTGTTCTCGGGGAACTCGTTATCCACACCATTAACTTGGAAAGGCACCTCTATGGCATTGTTGTCCTCCACCTTGTTGGTTGGCCTGCTTGTTGAAACCTTCTCTATTGCTGGTGCTGACGTCATCGCTGTGGTTGGAACTGTGATGGATGAGAGTGTCATGATAGATGATGGTTTAATACCTTTTTCTGGAGTGGATATTTCTTCAAAAGCTGGTGTTAGTGTTGTGAATATTAGTGCCATGCTAGTATTATTGACTGTTTCTGTCTTCTGCCAGCTTGAAGTGGTGAACTCATCGTATCCACTGGTTTGGATCATTGTTCTGACTTTTCCAGGGTGGGAACCAGTGACGACTCGGGATTCAGCAACCTTAGCAGTGGGGCTGGTCCACAAAGTGAAGTCCACCTCATCCAGTCCAGTAATGCTGCTGTTATCTGTATAAACATTAACTGGGGTGTTTTGTGTCGCGTTATCTATAATGGACGCGGTGACATTAGGAATTGCAGTCTGGGTTGTGAGGGCGAATGGCGTAGGTGTGCTTAGCTCTGGATACAAGTTGCTTGGTGTGTTTATTGAAATGTTTGGAGATGTATCTTCTACCTTAGTACCTGTCGTAAGGATTGTATACTCCCAAGTGTTATACGCAATGCCTTCTGTAGTGGCACTTGTCAACGTAGCAGATGGGGGTCTTGTGGTTTTCACTTTGAAACGCGGTCTTCTAGTGCTAACTATAGGTGTAGTTTGAGAATGACGCATCGGTGTAGAGACGCTTGTTATATTGACAGCGCTGCAGGATTTGCAGCACATGCGTTGGAAGGCAGCTATCACGCAATACTGCTGGAGCATCGCCATCTTGCACAACACAGAGCGATCCGTGTGACATCGTATGTCTACAACAGAACAGAGTGGAGATATCAGACTAGGGAAACGAAAGCAGGCAAAAAAAGTTTTGATTTATACTTAAATACATTTAAGGAAGTGTAAGGAAATGTATTTGTGCAGGTAACAGCAGAAAAAAAAGAGCAAAGGGAACAGAATTGGAGATGGTTTATAGGATAGGATAGGAATGGAACACAGAAAACCAGGACTCTCTATTTGCACTTAATAAACCATTTTTGTTTTTTGTTTTTGTTCATTCTTCGTCAAGATGGAAATGTTGGTGGTGGCGAAAGCCATAATGAGTAACAGAAACTGTTCACTGGCTTGTGTGTTCAAGTCCATGTAATCTAATACTTGTTTAGATACTTTGTGTCTCATTTTCCCCCCAAACTAACCATGATTAAACCATGTTTTTTTGTTTATCATCTAATCAAGTTTCATTAACTGAAATGTGCATGCTTGGAAGTTTCTTTGCATATCAAGACACTATCTGGATGATGTAGATTTTTTATATATTTGAATTCAAAAAATCCTCTAAGAGGAAGGCTTCTAGTGCTCCCTGTTTTAGCAAAACTCAAAACCTGTCATTGCATTCGATATCTTAAGGGGTTCTGCATACTAATATCAGCTATAGGACTCCCTTTCCACTTCAAAGAACCTTGTTTCACCATTCATACCTCCTTCAGATAGTATCTGCAGCATGTTTTTTTCTCCGCATTCATATTTAAAATGATCCTATTTTGTTCCACAAAATGGAGCAAAGATTTAGACTTAAAAGCTCTAGTCTTTTAAATACCAGATCTCTCTGGAGGTTGCTGAAAGTTGTCAGAATACAGGTTAGTATAGATTATGTAATATATAACTGCACTGTATGCGCAATGTGTGCAATTTACCCCATCACACTGAGCCACGGTCCCACTGCGTCCGTCAAAAAATGCGTGAACGCAGTAAGAACTTGTACAACTTGGCAGGAACGCAGTAGTAACCCGCAGTAAGGACGTAGGACTGTCTCCTTTAAAGTGGAGCTGCCATGTTTTTCAAAACATGTGTTCGAAAAAAGCCTGGTGAGGACGTGGTCGACCAAGATGTACGTAATAATGACGACTTTAACCAGTTAACAGTGGACTTTGTTAATGTAATACAAGCATTGAGTTGTCACTGCATTGTTACTATGTCTATGGAGTTCTCACAACAGCGTCTTCAGGCTTGGAACATGGTAGGGCTATGCCACGTTGGAGAGGACTGCATTAAATTCATATTATTTTCTGCTAGTGCTTTCAATTAAGGTGTGCATGCAGCAGGTTATCAGACAGTAAAAGTTCAATAAGAGCATGGTGCGATCTCACTTGACCTGGTCATGTGCATGATAGGAAATTAACAGGGTAGACAAATTGAGAACCTGACAGGGACATGGCTAGAAGGTAGCTCAGTGGTTAAGTCATGGGACTACGGTTCGGAAGGTGCCAGGTTCAAAGTTCCAAGTTGTCCCTGTCAGAACCCTGTCGGGACTGCCCTTAGCCATCAACTGCTGAAATGTATAATGAGATAAAAATAAAAGTCTGCCAAATGCTTAAATGTAGAATGAACTTAATATATGCACATTTTCTATAATTTAGGATGCATGGGAACTTCATGGTGTTCGTCACAGAGTGACAGGGTCTTAGTTGCAGAGACAAGCATATCAGATAATACTGTGTTGTTTCTGTAGATGTGTAAATCCTATGAAATTCATAGCTACAAATACATCAGATAATGAAAGTGAATATACTACATAGTGAGTCTATAATGATGAATAATAATCACAATCATGATCTGAGAGACACAGAAAGCCCAGGCGTGTTTTTTTTTTTTGTGTTTTTCAGAACACATTTTTTATTCCTACTTTTGCAGTTGTTCATGACAGAAAATGAAACAATGAGATGCACTTCCCGCCCCGTTAAATATATAGATATAGACTTGTTCTCTTAAGAAAAATAAATTGACTGTATCGAAAGGTACAAGTTCACAGTAACTTTGGTAAAACACTTCATTACTTCGAGACCAATTAATCCATTGGTTAAATCAAATAGTCACAAAAATAAATCAATCGCTCATTGGTTAAATAAAATACAGGATTTCGATGACGATGTAAAAACTGGCATGGCACGCGTAAGTGTCATATATATGTATATATTTATATTTATATATATATGTTTATATATATATTAAACATTTACAAAACATTAATAAAGTTTCCCTGATAAATCAAAGTGCATATAGACGCAGTGCACGTAAAGTCCGTCTGAATATTTTCCACACATTAGCCAGCCAAGACGCAGCAGGCTGATTGAAGTAACCCAACAGTTACTCATAGGATATAATATTAACATTTCTTTTTTTTACTGAGAAGTAAAGAGTTAACAGTCATAAACTTTATTAAATACAGTCAACACCAATGTTTATATACAAGATCGCACTGCGAGGTCTGGCTTTGCCCCACGTTCGCCGCACGGCTTTTTAGCACGAAAATTCGGATAGCTCGCTACATAGTCACAACAGAAATGTGTGTTTCACGATACAATAACACGTCTGTAGTGATAAAGAGAGGCCGTGTGTCCGTTTTTTTTTTTTTGTTCTTTTTTTATTCCCCCTACCTTCCGCCCCCAAAACCCACTGGTTAGCCGGCGTGTCAGGGAGTGTGTTATGTAACTTTGTTTGCTTGGTTCTGTAATGTTTGGTAGAAGCTGCCTCTGGTTCTGTGTGTACAATACAACACAATACAAACGATACAAACAAGTTCTATGAGTAAAGCCGTACTTTTCGCAGATAAAAATGCCGATACATTCAAATCCAGTGTAAGGCATTGTTCTCGCGCTCAGTGTCTCAAGTAATGACATGAAGATGAAGGTGTATGAGGTATTTTTATGGATCACTTTCGTTCGTGAGTCCATCAGTAACTGAGAGAAACACGCACTGTACATATATACTCGTGCAAAAAAAAAAAAAAAAAAACATGACACACTCTTATCGATGTCAGTGACGTAAAAGGAGTGTGAAAGGTGCCTGATCATGTCAGCAAGATAAGGAATGAAACAAGTGAAACAACAAACAAAAAGGTCAAACTGTTTCTCTCTTAAAAAAAATAAAAATAAAAATGGAGAGGCAACTGGCTGAGCATGTCCTGCATAATATAGATCTCACCCACCCCCCCTCCCCCAAAAAAACACTTTATGTATGTTATTAAGATCTTCTAGTTATGTCTTTTTTATGTAAAATTTTTAAAAATTACACATAACAGTCAAGGATTAAAGCGATTGATAGCAGTCAAAAGGGTAGGCAAATAAGCTACAGCTTATTCATGATAAAACAAGGTATTAATTGTTATTGATATTCATATAGGTATGTATAAGTACAAATATTATATATACATATATATATATATATATATATATATATATATATATATATAGCAAGCACAAATAAGCTGCATTTATTGAATATTTTTCTTTAACAGTCAGAGAGGATGGATGATGAGGTGGCGTGGCATTCAATCATGTGCCATAAAGTGACCCTGTTTTTTTTTTTTTTCGTTTTGTTTTTTTGTTTTTTTTTAAACTGGATGTTCCACCCCATGTACACCATCAGACGCCGGTGTGTATCCCAGCGCTTCAACAGTACTTCCCACATTTACAGGTTCATATAAATCATATATGTCTGTTCCTTTTTTCGGTCTAAGAATGAACTAGGATGTGAAATGAGCAGTTAGCTTTTTTTTTTTTTTACTTTTTTTTCTTTCACCTCATTGTGACAAGTTCACATTCACAATAAAGCTTTAGTGCTATTTTTCCTTACACACCTGCACCTCAGGCGGCACTGAGGCCGTCTAGTGTAGCCAATGGCAAAAGAGCACCTTGCAAATGGCCAGCTCCATCCCAAATAATCCTCAGCATCAACTGACCTCTCAGGTCGCAGATCAAACTGCGAACCCCACCTCCCTTACTCTGACAAATGTTTCTTTCACATTTTTTGTTTTTGTATAGATTTGTTCACGATTTCTGACTTGCCAGCGTTCACAACACAGAGCTCCACAAAGGAGAGAGAGAGAGAGAAAGAGAGAGAAAAAGGACAAGGAAAGAAAGAGAGAGAGAGAGAGAAAGAGAGAGAGGAAGAGTAAGACAGGGAGAAAAAGAGAAATTGCCCCTTGTCAGATATGCCCGGAGAAAGAGGACCACCACCCGGGAAAAGAGAAGCGATAGAGCGTTGGCGCTGTAGGCTGATCAGGGGAGTTTGCCCAGCAGAGCGAAGGAAATAGACAGAGCGACGCTCCAGCCCAAAGAGGAGAGAGAGAAAAGTGGCATGGCTTGGCTGGACAGGGATGCTTTACTTGAGAACCTCTGCACCGGGTACTTAGGGTCATGTCGCGACAGCCATTGGATCAGGAAGTTTCCGTGTTTGTTAAAGTCCGACATGCCTTCTAAAATGAGAGAGAGAGAGAGTGAGAAAATTAGGTTAAGATTATTCTTTTAAAATTATGAACATGACTTAAAATGACCAAAACTTTTGTCAAGTTAGGTTTAACCCATTAGCTAGGCCTGGCATTAAGGTATTCAGTTTTCATCAGTATTTTTTTTTTATCAGATTTAAAAATCAGTTTATAAAAGCCTGTTAGCTAGCCTTGGTGAAAAATGTTAAATATAAAATACAAAGCATTTTCGGTATATGAATAAACGAATCTGACTAAGTTGCGTGTACGTCCGGGAGCTGTTTAAAACTTGTTTGCGTTAAGTGGAAAGCCAAGTGAAGCGACTTTACATAAGGTTTTGTGGATTTCTTTTTGCATTTTGTGCGCGATTAATGAAGACATAGTAAAGGGTCCAAAGAATGTTGAAAAAGACAGAAGCAAAAAGAAAACTGGACCATTTTCATGGTTTAATATCTATTTTCCACTTTGTTTTCTGAATGTTTTGATTGATTTATATGCAAAAATAGTATTAGAATGTTGAAAAATGGTAATATTGGTGATATAGTTTTTAGCCATATGATTTAGAAATCAAAAAGCTCAGGTTAAAAGCCCGTTAGCCTGACTTGGTAGTAAAATAAAATATGGTATTAAACGCTTACTGTTAATATGTTTATTATTAATTTTACTATATCCTCTATATCCTATATATGTTGTCTCTTATTATCCAAATAGTTAGAATGAGCAATAAAGATAAGGATACATGAATATACCCAAATATCGCCTCAGTAATCCTTATAGTCAACTTAGCTAATTAGCTTAGCTAATTAGTAAACCACCTAGTCAACTTAGCTAATTAGCCAGTTAGCCATTTAGCATAGCATTATCAGCAAACATAATGAATATTCATAAACACATTAATATAATGAACTTTCGGATATTTTGTCAGATTAGCTATGTGTGAAACATAAACATAAATAAATAAATAAATAAATAAATAAATAAGAAATTCTATCAGAAATCCTGTCAGGTTTGGCATACAGTAACAAACTAGCTAGCTTTAACAGAAAAATCCTCTCAGATTAGCTTGAATTTCCCAGTTGGCTAGTGCAAGCAGTAAAGAAAAGAAATGTTTGGAACCTAATAAAATATTTTTAGAAATCTGTCAGTGTTTAGCTTATTTTAGCTCTAGTATATATATTCCAGAAATATAACTTCAAAACCTTAAAATATCTTACTGATTCATATTAGCCAACTAGCTTGAATTAGCAGTATGAATGTCCATACTATATATTTCACACTTAAAAAAAAAATTGTGTCAGTAAAGTATATGTTAGCTAGCTCACTAGTAGGGTCATAGAGTAACAGAAATTAATTGTCATTTTATTTTTAATAAAATATCCCTGTAGTTAATTACAGCAACAAAACATTTATCTTCGTAAATAAAGCTTACGTGTATCAACATACCTACGAGGCTAAATGTTTTTTTTAAGACTTTTTTTTTTTTTTACTTTTTAATGCACTCTGGGCAGAGCTAACATTAATACCTAATGACAAGGGGTGTTCAAGTCAAACTGGGACTTTTGATTGTGCAGAATAATATAACAGTTATTAAAGGTAAACCTCATCTGCGGGCGGCACTATTGCATAGTAGTTAGCACTGTCATCTAGCATCTTCAGGATCTGTGTTCGATTCCCGCCTCGGGTGTGTGTGCATTGAGAATAATTGGAGCAAGGTCAGGACTGTACAGAGGATGTGTAAATAACTACCAGCTGAGTTCCTCTAATGTGCAAGCAGTGTTGGGGAATGGTTATGTGTACAGTTCTCACAGACAGATGTGTCTCCAGCACAAGTTGAGGACAATCATCTGTTGGTTCTTAAGAATCAGGCTTTCACTCGCTGGATGTTCCTGGGAACGACTGCAGTGTGATTCAAGCCTATTTGGCTGGTACCATATATTATAACCTATATATAGGTTATTCATAAATTTGCGGCCTTCTTTAAGACGTTTGTCTTATCATCAAAAATTCCTGGTTTTACTTGAACGCCCCTTGTACAATGATGTGTTTGTTGTTGCTACTGTTTGAATAGTTGCTAATTGTGTTACATTTCCTGATGTTTTAGTTACAATATTGTGATAATTAGCATTACTGTTTGGTGCAACTTTAATTTTGGTAGTTGTTCATTTAGTATTTTTCATGTCAACACTATTCCACAGTTATTTCTATACAGAAAATACGGTTGATTTACAAGTAACATAAGTACACATTCCCAATGATTCTATACGGCCTGATACAGACACTAGTCACATCATGGCCGTTGCTATCGCTAAGTGCCAATCAGGTCCTTCTTCCTACTGGAGGATTTCCATAACTCGCAAAAAACTTGCTTTACATTGTCCACTTGTTTATTTTATGGTTTTCAGCCTGTGGTTTGGATTTTAAAAATTAATGATTAAATTGTGTAAAAGAAAGAGTGGACTCACTGGGGCATGGGTCCATACTGCAGGATCTCAGTGAAAGAGGTTTGGATTCCAAACACAGTCCGATTGTGTTGTCGCGAGTATGACAGAGCACCTGTCTCTCCTGTGTCCCTTTGCCACATGTCACTGAACACTGCGGGTAAAGCATAAAGAAACATCCATGTAAAAGTTTATAAAAAAAACTGTTTATAGTAGGGGTATGAAAGGGTTATAAATTTTTTCTTTTTTTTATTGATATATATATAGATAAGTTAACTTTTCAAAAAGGTACAAAGCGTTCATAGTCCTAAATAGATTTTTTTTTTGCTTGAAACAGTTTCTTACAAAAACTGAATTTTCTGTCAAAAGTGGAAACACGAAGCTCCGAAGAAATTTTTTTCATATAAATTTTTTTAATCACTAAAAGGTTAATCAGGTATTCGGTTACATTAGCTGCTTATTTAAACCTTTAAAAGCCAAGACTTCTTTACAAATTTAAGCTCAATAAGTCTGATCTATAATCTAAACTTTAACAGGTTTCTTTGTCTGGACTGAAGACGAAGTCAGATTTTAAAAGCTTATTGAACACCATGAGTGAAACTATGTGTATGTGTGGTGGTGTTATTGCACCTGTGACCACGGCCCCAGTTTCCACTCAGCAGGACAGAGCATGCGGTTGCAGTCGCGCCTCGCCTCGGGCCGTTCATCGTTGCAGTATCGACTCCGGATCGACTTGAACTTTCCGTCTTTGAGCGGCTGGACGCAGCGTACTGAGCGTGTCTGAGTCCCGAATTTACCACAGGACTTACTGCACTCACCCCAATCTCCAGTCACCCAGCTAGAACACACACACACACACACACACAAGGCATTTATTATAGAATAAAGGTATCACAGATATTAATCAAACCTGGATAGGATGCCAAGCCATTGCAAGGCACAAATACACACACACACACACACACACTGTACAGGCGACAATGTTAACTGCTACGCTTTCATATTGCTTTTACTGTATAAAGATAATTACATCAGTGATGTGGATGCTTCACATAAACTGGTTAGAAATATGTTTTATTTGTTATAATGGTGAGAGTTTTGGTCTTACTAGCTTTAAAGAAAAAAACGAGAAAGCTGAGAGGAATCGATTATATCCGTATAACATACGTTATAACACTAACTTACTAACTAACTGAAGTAACACACACGCACACTCTTACGTACATGGGCTGAGCACATTCTCGTAGATAGCAGTCTCTGAAAATGGCAGAAGGCTTTTTGATTTTCTCACAGAAGCGCCGATGCACCAGCCTCATCTCAGCGTTCTTACGGCAGCCATAGCGTGTCATCTGCGTGCCTTATGCGCACAAATAAAAACACAAACAAAGAACTGCTTACCATGCAATGGCTGGTAAACACACACACACACACACACACTATAGTTTTAAATGTATATGTGTGCTTCAAGGATGTAATACCTGTCCCACAGCTCTTGGAGCACGGGGTCCACTTCTTGACTACCCAGGAGTACGGCACTGCGTTGTCAGGCACCATGTTGTTCTCGTTGGCTCTGTCGATCAGCCGGTCAAAGTCGGTAATGTATTTGATTGACACCTTGGCCTGTGCTGAGCTGTGTATCCGGATCTATCACACAAATGCACAAAGACGCATGTTAGAACCTGGTTTGGGGTCTTTAATGTAAAGCACTCGCTGCTTCTACAAAGCTTTAACTAATCATTTCCCTTTATGGAATTTTGATGTAACAAATACACAGAGCAAGTGTTTTTGTTTTTGTTTGTTTTTGTAAAGCTAATCCCTAAAAGCTAAGTATCATTTTAGAAAAGACTAATGCATCATTCTTCTACATAATCTCCTTGTTTTTCAATGCACTTTATCCATCTGTCAACAAGCTTTTATATTCCTTCTACATCCTCCTTTTACATTAAAAACGTTTTTTTCTGAGCTGCAAGCCACGAATGCACCTCTGTCTTCATTTCTTCATCAGTAGTGAATCCTCATCCTCATTGTCCTGTTTATTAGGACTATATGGAGGATGCTTAAACACCTCAAATATCGAATCTTGGATAGCGTAGTTTAGTCTTCAACTCTTCATTAAACATCTCACTGTAACGAGCACTGTTGATTGTTGGATCTTTTCCCTGATAATGTTTCAATACTGGTCCTTGAGATTCCCAGAAAACTGTAAGCGTTGATGAATTTTCCAGCTGATAGTCGACTTTTAAACTTTTTCTTGGTCAGCGATTGAGGATGTTTCCGTTCCACACTCTGCTGTTTGCTCTTAGGCTCGTAGTGATGAATCTGTGTCTGACATTTTTGCTCGCACCACAGTTACAAATGAACTGATGTAACACGTTCAAACCTGCACAGCAGTGACTGGAGAGATAGTAGCCTTAAACAAAAAGCAATGATGAGACAACAGAAGTTTTAAATGCAAATATTTTTTTATTTCCCCCCCTGTATAGTGTACTTACCATAACAACCACATCATTCTTCAGAGGTCCAATGGCCTGAATGGTGTCTTTGTAGTTCTTGTTCTCGTACTGCCACTCCAGCCCTTTCTCAATGACTGAACGGGTTTCTGGGTAATCCCCATGAGAGTTTAGGAAGAAATCACCGGTTGCTTTGTTCTTCACGGCTGCACAAGCAGATCACACTTAGTGATACATTAAAAAGATAATGATCCTACTTCCAGGCATTCTCTTTAGCTTACCCAAAACATTAGTCGTTTCGTTGAGCTCCTGGATTAACAGATGCCTTGCTCCTCTAGGAATTTCAAGCACTTTAATGACACCTATGAGACCAAACCACAGAACATACTTTAAATGTAAAGCTACAAAAAATGTGATAAACTCTACACATATTTCAGTTTCGTGCCAACATCTGCCTTACCTTTTTTATCTGTGAAGGTGAAGTTGAACCTGTGAGTCTTGCACTTGGTCCCATACCCGCCACACACACCGCACTTGTCCTCCTGAACTGGTGAGCCCACCACGTTCTCACAGCCCACTTTCTGAAAACAGAGAGAAATACCATAAACAAATAGCAAATCGCACTGACATGCGTGCATACATATGCCAACAGGCTCACCTCGCATTCGCCATACACACACACGCTGTAGGGATCTTTGTAGGAGCAGCGGCTGCCTGGTTCCACAAGCTCCTGCATGTTCACCACCACTCGTGTCTCTTTAGACTGGCAGTACAAGGTGCAGCGCTGTTTAGCTACAGGACAGGAAACAGAACCATTCAATAAAAAAAGACTTTAAACCTCTTTTAATGGATTACATTGTGATTGGGTAATGGGCAAAACATATTTGGCATGGAGTATTGACTTTGAATAGGGGACAATCACTCTTTTGTTTTGCCAGTCTCAGAGCCATATCTCTTTCAGCATGCTTTCTACACTGTAACTGTCAGACACAGAGACGTCGTCTTCTTCACTGAGATGTACAGTACAAGTCATAAAGACCATGCTTTCTTAATTGGCCCTGAAAAGCACAGAGACCACACCTCATTTATTGAATATTGAGACAATACTACTTCACCTGGACTGACAACTCCATGCCTTCTTCACTGGGACTGAGAGGAACAGGGTCCATGTCTCGTTCAGGGGGATGGAAAGGCACAGAGACCACATCTTATATGTAGTGACAGTCAAATAATCCATGACTTGTTCACTTGGACTAAGACACAGAGGCCACATTTAATTTCCTGAGACTGACAGATAAAGTTACCACACAAGTCATAAAAGCATTGTCTCCTTAAGACAGGCACAAAGACTGCACTTCTTTTACTTGGACTTAAGTCATGAAGGCCACACCTCCTTCACTGTGATGGACAAGTCATAAAGGCCATGTCCCCTTTACTGGGGCTTGACAAGACATGAAAGCCCTGCCTCCTTCATTGAATCGGACGAGACATAAAAGCCACGCCTCCTTTACTGGGACAGACAAGTCAACTTCATTATGACGCCTCATTCATTGGGACGGAAAAATCATATAAGCCACGCCTACTTTACTGTGATGGACAAGTCATGATGGCCACACCTCCTTCACTGTGATGGACAAGTCATAAAGGCTACGCATCTTTTACTGGGACTGACAAGTCATAAAGGCCGCGCCTCCTTCACTGGGACTGGTGTTATAAAAGCCACGCCTCCTTCACTGGGACAGACAAGACATAAAAGCCACGCCTCATTTATTGGGACTGAAAAATCATATAGGCCACGCCTCCTTTACTGTGATGGACAAATCATGATGGCCACACCTCCTTCACTGTGATGGACAAGTCATAAAGGCCACGCATCTTTTACTGGGACTGACAAGTCATAAAGGCCGCGCCTCCTTCACTGGGACTGGTGTTATAAAAGCCACGCCTCCTTCACTGGGACAGACAAGACATAAAAGCCACGCCTCATTTATTGGGACTGAAAAATCATATAGGCCACGCCTCCTTTACTGTGATGGACAAATCATAAAAGCCAAGCCTCCTTCACTGGCACTGACAAGTCATAAAAGCCACGCCTCCTTTACTGACATGTCATGAAGGCCACACCTCCTTCATTGTGATGGACAAGTCATAAAGGCCACACCTCCTCTTACTGGCACTGACAAGTCATAAAAGCCACGCTTCCTTCACTGGCACTGACAAGTCATAAAAGCCACGCCTCCTTCACTGTGATGGACAAGTCATAAAGGCCACACCTCCTTCACTGTGATGGACAAGTCATAAAGGCCACACCTCCTTCACTGGCACTGACAAGTCATAAAAGCCACATTCACTGGGACGGAAAAATCATATAAGCCACGCCTCCTTCACTGTGATAGACAAGTCATGAAGGCCACACCTCCTTCACTGTGATGGACAAGTCATAAAGGCCACGCCTCCTTCACTGAGAATGACAAGTCGTATTAGCCTCGCCTCCTTTTCTATAACTGAGACGTAATAAAGGTCACACCCTTACCATCAGGACTGATATCAATAAAGAACAGTGCTGATGTAAGCTCAGCAGGATTTGAATTCCATACAGTCCTTCCCAAATGAGGTGAAAGTAGCACCCCTATCAATGCCAGGCCAATTAGTTTAATCAGAAATCAACGAAAACATGATTTGTTTGCTTCCTACGACGTTTCTGATGAATAACCGCATATTATTTTCCTATAACAGTTGGTGTTATTTTGGTGTTTGCAGCCTGCCAATCAGAGGCACAGAGGGAGGCAAACCCTGTAGATTTGCTAACATACCTGGAACTGAGTTGCCTCAAAAATCCATTCATCTGTTATTGATTTGACACATTCTGCTGTCTGGCATCAAGTCTGTACGACTCCAAAAGGCCCTGCTTAGCTATGATCCACGTTGGCTGTTCCTGTCATGATCATGAGATCTGAGCTCACAGCTGAGGAGTTAACGGTTCTGTAGAGATTACACATACTACAGGCACAGCCTGTTCCAGAAACCCAGGCTTGCGGAAGAAGTCGATGGCAGGAATAAAACACTGGGTGACAGGTTGTTAGAGGAAAATAATCAAAGATGGGTTTGTGTGATATCGCAGGGTTGATTGTTTTCCATAACAGCACATCCTTTAGTGATTTATTCCTTTACAACCACAAAAAATGTGACACTAACAAATGTTTATTTATCAAAAAACGAGACAATTAATGCTACATTAAAATCATTAAAACAGCTGTAACTTATTGTCCCGTCGCCTGCCTGTTCTTTTTATTCTCGCTGAGATTTAAAAAAAAATCCCGTGTAAGCTGTTACTATGGAAGTGTTAAGATATAACAACAAGCTTGTTACAATATAAAGCTGTCTGGAAAAAGTCTACACCGATCTCACACACCGTGTTTTCAGCTGACGACGTTCAGAAGCATTTCTGACAAAGCGTAAAGCCTCACTCACTGCCACTGACGCGAAGGAGGAGGGACTGAGAGCAGGTTTTAATTGCTGCACTTATTTAAACTCATGTCTACAGCTTATCAAAATATATAGCATTTTGTATGTTAGAACTGTAAACAATTTGTCAATCTTTTGAGATTTAAGGAAAGGAATTAAAATTTCTGTGGTTTGTCTGCATCAAATCAGTATCACTTTGTTAAATCTTACCAGACGCATTAGAGCTCCAAATCTGGGCTCAGGGAATAATGTTTATCCAAGCATAAAACTCAACACACATTCTGCTGTTTTTTTTTTTTTTCCCGTCAAATCTCCATCTATTCTTTTATTTTTTTCCCTGCTGTTTATCCTGAGTGGGGTCACAGAGGGGCCTGGAACCTATCCCTGGGAACTCAGGGACAC
Source organism: Clarias gariepinus (assembly GCF_024256425.1). Taxonomy (NCBI): domain Eukaryota; kingdom Metazoa; phylum Chordata; class Actinopteri; order Siluriformes; family Clariidae; genus Clarias; species Clarias gariepinus. Next base: position 5,779,931 of record NC_071109.1, on the reverse strand, counting down.
CCTGGATGGAATGCCAACACATCTCAAAGCCCAAGGACACAATCATACATCATGGAAAATGTGTGAAGGGGTAAATCGAAAGTACCAGGGGAACCCACAAGATTCACATAGACTGGAGGCAAGAGTCGAAGCCCCAACCCTGGAGGTGTGAAACGACTGTGGTAAACACTAAGCCATTATACCACAATGTAGGAGATCAGAATCTCTACTTAGCCTAAATCCACCTTGGCTGTTCCTGTCTTGATCGTGAGATCAGACTCAGAGCTGGCAAGTTAACAGTTCTGTAAAGATTACACAGCCTGCTCAAGGAACTTAAGCCCACCCTTTCATAGTTCTCTGAAGCTGAAAAAATGCAAGAGGGACAAGTTTGCAAACCACTGTTAAATAGGATCTGTTATACAAAATTCCGTCAATACTTTGCCATAGATTCTTTATGAGGTATGTCTCCTCCCAGCCATGCTTAGCTCTATTAGCTTAGCTATATCTACTAAAGTCTATTCTTTAGTTTTGACATGAAGAGAGTTTTTCAATGGCATATAGACCACTGTTATATACAGTATAGTAACATATAATATATTATTTCTTCTTCTTTGTCTTTCGGCTGTTCCCTTTCAGGGGTCGCCACAGCGAATCATCTGCCTCCATCTAACCCTATCCTCTGCATCCTCTTCTCTCACACCAACTAACTTCATGTCCTTTCTCACTGCATCCATAAATCTCTTCTTTAGTCTTCCTCTAGACCTCCTGCCTGGCAGTTCCAACCTCAGCATCCTTCTACCGATATATTCACCATCTCTCCTCTGAACATGCCCAAACCACCTCAATCTGGCCTCTCTGACTTTATCTCCAAAACATCTAACGTGGGTCGTCCCTCTGATGAACTCATTCTTGATCCTATCCATCCTTGTCACTCCCAAAGAGAACCTCAACATCTTCAGCTCTGCTACCTCCAACTCTGCCTCCTGTCTTTTTTTTCAGTGCCGCTGTCTCTAAGCCGTAGAGCATCGCTGGTCTCACCACTGTCCTGTACACCTTTCCTTTCATTCTCGCTGATACTCTTTTATCGCACAACACACCTGAAACTTTCCTCCACCCATTCCAACCTGCCTGTACCCGCCTCTTCACCTCCTTTGAACACTCTCCGTTGCTCTGGACCGTTGACCCTAAGTACTTAAAATCCTGCACCTTCTTTACCTCTGCTCCCTGTAGCCTCACCGTTCCTCTTGGGTCCCTCTCATTTACACACATGTATTCTGTCTTGCTGCAGCTAACCTTCATAATATATGTTATTTATATTATAATAATATTATTATTATTATTAATAATAATAATAATAATAATAATAACTATTATATAAACTATTATATAATAATATTATATGTGCCTTTTGCATGATTCACAGCAAATCTGTCCCGAATTTAGCATGACATCCACCCAAACTATAAAGCATTAAATAAAATTTAACATATAAATTAACACTTGATCCAGAACAATCTTTTATTTTTCAGTTTATTCTGATCATGTGCACAAAATCATTACAATGTTTGATTCCTGTTGACAGCCTGGAAGTGACAATAACAGTGACAAAGGTGAGAATTGGACACAACTAAATCAGTGACATTTTTTTGTAGCTCAGGCTGTGGTGGCTTAGAGTGGTTGAGGCTCTGGGATGCTGATCAAAGGGTCAGGGGTTCGATTCCCTCTACCACCAGGTTACCAATATTGGGCCCTTGGCCTTATAAAATAATGAGCATGTTTTTATGGTTGATATTTTCATACTGTAGTTGTTTTTACAAATTAATACAAAATCTGCATTTAAGCATGACATATGGTGGTTCCATCAATGTTCCAGACAACAGGCCTGAACTTATATCCATGCAACACCATGATCAGAATTGCACATGGCTGAGACATACCTTGATATAGGTCTTAAAGCCTGACTATTTCCTAAAGCCCTAAGTGTCTGTACTGCTTGTTGAGTGATTACTTACGGTCAGGGTGCTCGTAAGGCAGCCAGTGGTGTTTCATGTTGTGGTGTTCGAACTTGCTGTCCATTGAGCTGCACTGCTCGGCCCTGTAGTCCTGGTATGGATCCTCACACTCCTGAATGTTACACACACGGAACTGGTAGTTGGAGCCTGGGCATGTGCGTCCGCCATTAGCAGGACTGCAGAAAATGGGGTAATATTATGACTTACATACGTTTTTAAATGCGAACTCCATCCAAGGTCAACTTATACATGTTTAAATATATTTATGATGTGTTTAGCGATTCTGGGGTTAGTTTTCCGGGTATTTTTTGTACAGTATTTCCATTTTCCCTGTTACCAACAGGGATTTTCATAACCTCAGAAATAAGGCATAACGTCCATTTTTTGTTGTTAGCAAACTGTCAAATCAGTGAAAAATCTAAGAAATTAATTGAACTGTTTCTATTTGGATTTCCCAAAAACTTGGACTTAACAATAATTAATTATTGTTATTATTGTTAATTAACAATAAATAATTAGCTTTTTGACTGTAAACTATGAAATCATTAACAGCTTTCATTTATTATCATTTAAGTTAGATACTGAAGGAAGTGATCATGATGCAGCTAGTCATTATTGATTAAGGTATTTCAATCCAAAGTAATGCTTTATACTTGTTATTGCTGTCATTATGGCTTCTTTGATCAGCCTGTGAGGTCTCACTTACTCATTTCAACATGGATAAAGTCTTCATTATACGAAAGATCCTGCAGTTGAGTTGATCAGGTTGAACACTTTTTAAAAGATTTACACTATTGCACACACGTACCGTGGATTGTCACAAGCACGAGTGCGGAACTGGACCCCTCTGCCGCAAGGCCGATTGCAGGAACCGTACTCGCTCCAGATGCCCCAGTTCCCATCTCGCTTTATGATGTCTGGAGTCAGCCACACACAGTGTCCTTTAAAGCAATGCTGAGACCAAGAGACGCAAAGTAAGCACGGCAAATACTGATTGTGCAATTAATGTGTTAATATATATAGTACATGCATTATTGTTTATGTAAACACCCAAATGTTAGCACCTTGCCGTCTCCGCATATCGTCCCATCAATCGGTGGCCCTTTTTTCGTCTTGCAGAAAAAGGGATTGTCTGGATGAGCACACCACAGCTGCTTACATGGGTCAAAGGGACGGTACTGAGGAATAACAAACAGAAGGTTCATGAGACATTGACTCACCCGAGGAATTTAAGATCAACATGGTTGTATTGCTTTCATTTAGAAACAGACCAACAGACACTACGACAGCAACACTTTAAGGCACTTTGTTATAATCTGGTCAATGGCATTAATTTTATCTTATCTTAGATATATAGGCTATATATGAGATCTTCAGCTGCAGTAACATGCATAAACACATCTACTCAAGACATCTTATTGTATACTGTACAGTATATTGTACTACACAGTATATTGATTTTGCAGTGAGATGCAGAAGAGCGTCTCAAAACACCAACAACGTGTCAAACTACATCAGTAGAAGACCATGTCAATGCAAAGTCTCAAAACCTAAAAACTTAAGGCTCAAAACCTAATGCTGCTTTTCCAAGTTTCAGCTTTGCGCACCATTTTAACCCGTTTCAGACCATACTTTTAAATATACTGAGAATTAAAGTAAGAGTACTTCCTTAAAGAGTTACTGTCTGAGTTCAGAGAATATACTTAAAGCTGTTGCATGCAAAAGAAAGACATAGCAATGAAGAATAAGAAACACTCTTTATTTTGTTCACGGTGATTCTGATAGCATAAGACCAACACCACAGTGAGCTTATGGATGTTAACTAGCAGCGCCACATGACCAGAACTTAGGCTGAGACACGAATGAGAGCAAAAGCAGAAAGGTCAAAAGAAACCAAAATTCTTCTGGAGCTGTTCAGTTTCTCCACATGATAGTAACTGAAAAGAAAAACTTTATATATTTATTCAATTAATTAATTAATTATTTTAAATGGGCTACGGTTTCACGGTTTTTACGGTTTTTCCCAGAAAAAAAAAAGCTACAGTAATGTGCAAAAGTCCTAAACCACCCCATATTTACTCATATTTCATTTCCAAGGAGCCAGACGTTTTTGTGTTTTAATGGAATATTTATCCAGGCTTTCTGAAGGACTTTTTATCTCTCGTTTTTAGTTCAGTTCCTGTACCTGAGTATCCAGTATTAATAAATTAATTAGCTAAGTAAAAAAAAAGTTTTGTAACCAAAATCTAGTGCTTTAGATATACTGTACATGAATAAAAAATAATTTGTACAAGACAATACACATAAAAGATAATTCTGGTATTTTTTTGTCTAAACTCAGGTTTCTGGAACACGGGCGAAATTATCACTTTTAATTTAATTTTATTTATATAGAGCTTTTAACAATGGTCTTGTCTCAAAGCAGCTTCACAAAACTAAATTAAAATAAAGTTGTAAAACTAAGCACAAGTTTCATTTATTTGAACTAAAAGCATATTTTACAGTTATATACAAAAACAAAATGTGCATTATTGATGCGCTACTGATGCGATTTGTATTTAAAGTTCAAAGTCAAGTTAATATACTGTACACGTGGGTCAGTAACGTGGGTCATATATGATATATGTTCTACATTATCTACTACATGTTTTTGCATCCAATATTAATTTATTGCATCAATACATTTAATTTTTTTAAATTTTGTTTATTGATGTTTTTCTTACTTTAAAACTTGTGTATAACAAACTGTGTATAAAAATTGCCATTAAACTGTGAAAAAATGGTATAAAGGTCATTTTAAACAGTGTGAGCGATATACTGTACAAATGAACAGTTCGACAGCAGAATGCGATAAACATCATTTTTGGACTTTTACTTATTTTTGCGAATTATTATTCTCTGGCACACAAGGTTGTCTATAAGAAAAGATCTAATTTGATGCTACAGTATATTGATTAAAATGATGAATAACCTTCCTTTAGAAGTTTTTGGCCATCTCTTTTGATTTTCAAGTAAAACCTGATACCACCTGAAAAGCAAATCACTGCATCACTTCTTTTTTTCTTTATTTCTTTCTTTCTTTCTGTTACGTGATCAGTAAAACGAAACCACAAGCTGGACAAGCAGAGGCGGCTGTGAGTGAATTAATAAAATGATTTTAGAGAGAACATTAAAGCCAAGAAAAATGCCATTCTCAATCTGTTACTGCCACTGCAGTCACTACAGTACCAATAAATTACTAGTACGTGTCGCTTAATGTCAGCGATACGTTCTGTGAAATAGGACATTGTGCTATTCGGTTGTCACCATATTATAAGTGAAAAACTCTATGATATAGTATAAGCACTGGAGTGAAGTTATTATTTTAGTGCAAACTTCTGTTTCACTTCCAAAATCAATATATTTTGTGCTCCTGCTATCAGTTGCACTAGTTCGTTGCATTTGGGAGCCACAATAAACTTAGAGTAATGGTTTCAAAATAAAATGAAGTAACGTAACACTATTCTGAAGATGTGTGAACCTTGTGTACAGGAGTCAGGAGATGTGTGTCGGAAGCTGGCAGGTTCACCACATCACTACATTTAGTCTGCTGTTCCTGTTTCTAGGAATGACAGGCATATGTACAGTATGTACAGTTGCGTAATGCAGAAATGAACGCTTTACGCTGCATACCTGCACAACGACTAATAAAAGTAAAAATATACTGGCAGAAGAAAGAGGCTGATGATGCTGTAAAGCGAAATTTCTAGTTTTATTTCTAATCTTTCTTATGATCTTCAACTTTCATGTTTGTAATTAAAAATGTTTTGTGTGTTTTTTTCTTTTTTTCTTTAAAGCAAAAGTTTGGTCAATTGTTTAATAAAACTTAGCCAACATATTATTGATATTAAATTGCATATGTAAATAACCCCGGCCACAAGAGGAGACTAACTTATTAATTTCGACAAAATTGTAAGAGACGGTAAACAATTTTAACTTACACGTTTTTTGCATTCATGCTTTTTAACAACCTTGTGATTCCAAGAAAACATGCACAATTTTTCAGTTTGCAATACTTCTTGCTTCATTAGAAATGTATGTCTAAAAAAAAAAGTGTGGTCAAACTGTTCAATATGTACAAATGTCTGGTGTCAGCTTGGTGCAAAGTGACAGAAATGATACACCAGCAAATCAGCAGATGTAATGGAATGATGACTGGGAGTGATATGTAGGGGCGTGGTCTTGTGGCGTGTCGATGCCTTGCCTTACCTGCGCTCCTGATGGCCCCACCTTTTGCAGCTAAGAGAATGGTTTGACAAGAGAATAAAGCATAGTCCATGCAGAAGTGTGCACTGCCCGAGAACGCTTATGTACCCGATAATACGAACCTCGGCATACGAACGATCCTTTCATGATTTTTCACCTTAAAAACTAAAATGTTGCAAGATATTTGCCTTGGCATACAGTATGAAGCACTTTCTGCATAGGAATGACTGAACTGAGCTGAACCAAACGCCGGCGCGGAGTCGCGCGCACGTCCGGGAGTCGTTCAAAACTTGTTTGCGTCAGTGGAATTTTATTTATTTATTTTATTTTATTTTATTTTAAGCAAGAATAAGTGAAAACATATTGCCATGGGTCCCAAGAATGTTAGCAAGGATGATAGCAAGAAGAAATTTTTCCTTTTTTTTTTTTTTACTTTTTAGGTTTTTAAAGCAGCCGGTGCCAAGAGGAATCATAAATTAAGGTTAAGTGAGGTTAAATGTTTATAATGTTTATTTATTTCATATTTTACTTCAATTAAATGTGTTGACATTATATATGTTATGACTGTAGATATGTTTCGACTGTTTTTATACGAAAAAATATGATAACAGTGTTGGAAATTAATTGGCCTTATCTCCTATAGGAAAATGCATTTCGCAACACAAAATTTTCATGCTAATAACTCACCTCCAGATCGCGTCAAAATTTGTAAGCCGAGGTTCCGCTGTATATTTGCACAGAATTACTAATGGCACAGCGCTATTGAACTCTCGATCCTGAATGCACAGAAGTTGTTGATTAAAGTTGTGTAACAGCAGCTTGTGGCTGTAATTTAAACCACGGGTTTATGTTAATACAACTGTTTCTATGGTAACGACTGTATGTAAAACTATAGATTACTAGAAGAGACGTTTAGATAACATTAAGGGAAGAAGTCTCCAGTGTCAGCACTTTGTAGCAGCTCTAACCTTGGAACAGTTCTAACTAACGGGAAAGTTGCCATAGCAACAACCTGTATATTTTGTTATATTAACATTAATGGAGTAAAGAGAACAACAGCTTAAACGATAATGCATTTAATAACAGGAACTAACAGCCAGCTATGAATATGTAAACTATACTATAAATGCAACCATAAACAGATAAAACGTCGGATTTTAGCCAGATTTGTGGTATAAGAGGAATAAAACACTTCAGGCCATGCTGTAATGTCGGTAATGTTACCTCTGCGTTACATTACATCATTCTGTTGTTGATTATTTTCCCCTGTGTGCATGACCTCGAGTGGTTTAGTACTTTACAATAACATTATTAAATGTGAGTATCTTTACCCTACGTTAAATGACTGTAGTCTCCGGTCTCAGAGGCTTCAGCCACAGGCCTGCTGATGCAGGCTTATAATGCATTATAAGTGGCAGCATGTATAACATCGCAGTGTGATCAGTCTTCATCGTTCTACGATGAACCGTGACTGAGTCAGAATGGAAAGAACGAAACAAATCATGATCAGGCGATGGCCGTGGAGTTATACATGCTCACAGCAGTCCTAAGATGCTGTTCGGGCACTCCATAATGCATTATAGTGTTTGGGGCGAAGCAGGCATGTATGTGTATGTGTGTGTGTGTATGTACAGTATGTGTGTATGTGTGTTACACTTACCGCTGTGCACATCATGTATCCGGCACCGAAGTCGAAGCGACACTGTTCGTTCATGGAGTAGTCCAGGCCCGGGAGCTGCGGTAACTCCTCCCACGTGTGCTCGAACGGGTCGTCCCGCAGGCAGTCGTAAGAGCTGCGCAAGGGGAAAGAAATATAACGTACAAAATAATAATATTAAATAAGATGATATGGAATAAAACAGTGATCTGACATCCGTACTGTATGTTTTTGCTTCGTTCAGTGAGTTTACTTGTTTCCTTATTATGTGTATATGTGTGTGTGTGTGTGTGTGTGTGTGTGTGTGTGTGTGTGTGTGTTTATGCGTTAAGCTCACTGTAAATAGCGGCCCAGTTCCTGTTGGCTACATCGGGACCAGTGGAATCTGTGGAAGGCGGCCTGCACCAGGGGAGCCATGATGCTGCCCATCTGCACCTCATCACCACAACGATTCCCCTGACCATCATGCTCCATTCCCAGCCTGCAACACACACACACACACACACGCACACACACACACACACACACACACACTCTCTGTATGAGCCTTATAGTCAGATTAGGTCCTGTTATTAGTTGTCCATGTCTTATGTGTGTGTGTGTGTGTGTGTGTGTGTGTGTGTGTGTGTGTGTGTGTGTGTGTGTGTGTGCGTGTGTGTGTGTGTGTATAGAAATGTCGCAAGAAAACCTTACAAGAAAAAAACATATAGAAAAAAAAACATACATTTTAAGTTAAATATTAAAATTATTGTGTTAAATTGAAATTTTTTCTATATAAATAGTTACAGAATAGTACAGAAATGTAATGAAAAAAAAATAGTGAAAATTTACATTACTTACTACAGAATCATATTAGTGCGTGATAAAAAAAAGTAAAGCACCCTAAGCAATATTAATATTTCTGCCATTTTTAATGATCTAAAGTGTTCAGTAGAGTATAGAATAAAATGATTGCTTTTAATAATAATAATAAAAAAAAAGTTAATACTAAAGTCGCCTTGCACCTCCAGGGTCTGGGTTCGATTCCCGCCTCGGGTCTGTGTGCATGTTCTCCGTGTGCTTGGTGGGTTTCCTCCGGGTTCTCCAGTTTCCTCCCACAGACCAGAGACATGCAGATTAGGATAACAGATGGCGGTATAGATGATGAGTGAGAGTGAGTGCGCGACACTAAAGGTCACTAAGGGAACCAATCAGGGAACCAACCCGAGCCCCATGTGGTTGGTACACTTGATTACGTCAGGAAGAGCACTGAGTGTAAAACCTATAATAAATATAAATATCATTAATATTATTAACTACTCACTCACTCAATATCATCTATACCGCTTTATCCAGTATACTGACGCGCGGGGGACTGGAGCCTATCCCTGGAGACTTAGAGCATGAAGCAGGGTACACCCTGGACAGGGTGCCAATCCATTGCAGGGCACACACACACTTCCAAACTCATTCACACACTACAGGCAATTGCACGCCTTTAGACTGTGGAGCAATTGGAGGAAACCCACCAAGCGCAGGGAGAACATGCACACAGACCCCAAGGCGGGAAGTGAACCTGAACCCTGGAGTTGCAAAGTGACAGTGACAGTGCTAACCACTACGCCACCGTGCCAAAATATTACTTATAAATTATTCAATATTCTGACTCCACAACAGTATGATGTAGTGACCTCTAATGCAAGCAGCCAAAAGAACAACAACAACAACAAATTTAAAGGCAAGCTGCATTAAATATAACACCTAGACTAGAAATCATTACAATGAGTACAGTAATCGTGCCGAGGGCTTTGGAGGTGATTTACATCTTTCAGGGATTTTTTGAATAAGTAAAAAAAAAAAGAATGTGTATGTGTAAGTGTCATTTAAATAGATTGATGGGGTCAATCACACCGAATTGTGAAAAAAAAAAAAAAGACAGACACTTACACATGACCGGTCTCGTGGGCCACTACGAAGGCGGAGGAGAAGCCGTCCTCGTGGTTCAGCGTGCAGCTTCTGACTGGGTGGCACATACCAGTCACTGGAGCGTAACCTGAGAAAACACATCACACTATGGTTCTCCCCTTACACACTCTACACACCACATCAAGTCGAATCAATCGTAATATCAATACGATATCGTAGCACAATGATAGAAAATGGAAATTCAGATATATGTGTGTGTTCGGTACCCTGCATCCCCGTTGGTCCGAACTCTTGGCGAGTAAGGAAAATGGCGTGGTCATGGTAGTCTTTATCGTTAGTGTCCTTTCTCTGCTGCTCAAACGCCCAGCGGCACACGTTCTCCAGACTCTGAGACGGGTTTCCCAGCTCGATCAGATTCGAAGACTAGAATCAAACACACACACAAAGAAATCATTCTCATTAAATTAAACAGCTCGCTAAATCGACTACATAAATCTGTAAATCGTGCTGCAACCATGGTTGCACGGTACTGTATGTGCAAATATATGATTAGTAAACCTATTCAACGGCGTCATGGTGGCCTAGCACTGTCGTCTTGCACCTCTGCGTTCTGGGTTCGATTCCCACCTCAGGTCTGTGTGCATGGAGTTTGCATGTTCTGCATCTGGGTACTCTAGTTTCCTCCCACAGTCCCACAAAGATATGCAGATTAGGTTCTTTGGCATTCGAAAAATTGCCTGGAGTGTGTGTGTATTCGTGTGTACCCTGCGATGGATTGGCACCCCGTCCAGGGTGTACCCCACCTTCTGCCATACGTCTCCTGGAATAGGATCCAGCCCTCACTACCGTGTACACGGCATAACGCTGTATAGGCGATGAGTGAGCGAGAGGGTGAGAATAAACCTATTCATGTCCCACTGGCAGATCCGTTTCTTTTTTTTCTTTTTTTTTGCACTTTGTGTTTCTTACTTTGTCTAAAGTCATGTACTGAATTCCAAAACAGAGGAAATTTAATCCATTCCACAACTTAAGTAAAGATGTGTTTTGTGTTCGGAACTTTGTGTTTCTTACTTTGTCCAAATTCATGGACTTAATCCCGAAACATAGAACACACAACTGATGTTAATTAGAAAAGTTTCCTAAATCGTTTTATAACATCTGGAAAGAAAATCATCCCTCTGAGCCTAAAAATCATTTTGTTCTGGGGTCACGTTCTCATGTTCTTGTATCCGAAAACAAGTCAAATTTGGCTGGTCAGCGCCTGTAAGCTTCCCGAAGCTCTTGTTGAATGTCCTGGCACGATTACGTAACTCTGTTCAATGACTGAAAAGAAATACCGCATATTGTCTATAAGCTTCATAAATCTGGATCGGATTCCTGCTTTATACAAAGCTGTGTAAAGAAACCACAGAGAGAAAAAAAAAAAAAAAAAAGCTAAACAGAATCCTGTTACTTCTTCGCAATTCTCAACGTGGGATTTGAAAACATGACCTCGTTTGATCCTCAGATGACACTGCCGTTCTGATCCGACGAGTGCTCGAGTCCGGGGTTCAAAAGCTTACGCAGTAATTCAGCTTGTGCTGTGACGTGGCCACCGCGAGCACAAGATCCTTTCCAGATGTGTGTCCTGAAACCGCCTTTCTCCCTTTTTCACTCCAACGAGTTCACAGACCTCAGGAGCCCTTCGCAGTGACAGCGTCTGGCCAGTAGAGAGCGGCGTTGCTGTGGCGATGCCACGTTCCAAACCCTCCGAAGCACTCGCACTCGAAGCTGTCACTCTTAACGCCGCTCGTAGTGTTAATCACGTTATCATCACTTATTGAAATAGCAGCGGACTATTTTAGTAGGTGCTTATTAATATTTCAACAGAAGAAGAACTGAAATATTTCACTGGGCCTGGATTAATGGCTTCATTTTTTCAGCTTACTCCACACACATTAATGTGGCAAATAATAAAGTCATTATATGAGTAGTGATATTCCATCGGGAATCACTGTATGGAGGGGTGTGTCTTCTTCTGTTCCGGTGCTGCTGAATTCCGTAATCTGATTGGGTCAGCAGGTGTTAATTCGTTTTTTTAGGTAGCATCAGTTCGGACAGCAGGGTTGTGATCGTCTCCTTGTTTTATTATGAAATGATTTCTTAGGCAACTACGGTACCAGGGGATGTACAGGGGATGCCTTGTATAACCTACTGTAACACATGAAGTATATATTTTAATAAAAGTATATTTAAAAAAAGAAAAGTGTATAATCGATCATGTAAAGTAATGTTGCCTTTGTGGATCAGCCAATCTTCAGGTCTTTATGGGAAGGAAAGGAAAAGCTTCAGGTTAAAGGTTTAAGGCTCAAAGTTACTCATCAGAAGGTTGACAGTTCAAGCCCCAACTCCAGTAATTTGCCCTTGCTGGGCGCTTGAGCGATCCCTAACCTTGTCTGCTACTGGTGTGCTGTATCATGGCTGACCCTACACTCTTTCTTTATCCGAGTCCTAAGCTGGGACAAAAGAAAAAAAAAAAAAAAAAACCCTGAAGAAATTATTTTACTGTCAGTAACGTATTTATAAACAATAACTTGACTTGTCTTGATAACAGGTTAGTTAAAGCCTTGTATAAGCTAGACACTCAATATTGGTCTCCGTTTAATTCGGATAATCTAAGCGTTTAAATGACATGTTGAATATGCTGATAGCAATAATTATAGAAATAATATATAAAAAGGAAAAATATGGCGAATATCTAACGATGCCAAAGTCCTTAGTGATCCCTCGGGGGATAATATTGTACGTTATTCTTTTTTTTTTTTTTATACCGCCCGCTTATACCGCAGTTCGTGCCTGGACTCTTTTAAAGGACTCACAAGCCACTTGGAAACACCAGCCTACTGTACGAGGCACGTCTTTGGATTGTGGGAGGAACCCGGAGTACCAATCAAAGCACAGGAGGGAGAGACTGCAAACTTCACTTGCAGAGATGGGAGGCGGGATTCGAACCCTCAACCCAGGAGGTGTGGGGCGACAGTGCTAATTGGAGATACAGTAGGGAAAATATGATTCAATTATAAATCGTGATTGTTTTTATTTTTTCAAAGAAGACTTATGTTTGCATGTTTGTGTCCCGTGCTTTAAACTTTCGACCTGTTGGCAGGCAGCTTGGCATCTCATGTGGAAGGAGCTAATTATTTACAAAGTTTGTTTAAAATTGTAATCAAATCAGAAAAAAAAAATCAAACATTGAATTTGGAAATTTATAAAAGCAATATATTTATAGAATCGCAATACAAAAAGTATCTGATAATACTGCGGCGGCTGGTCCCTGGTGAACCCCATGCTCAGTGCTGACGTCTAAGCCACTGTGTATATATTATATCTTTAAATGTTTAAGCACCTGTACGCTTTTCAACACAGGTCTTCAAGACAGGAGACTCGTGACATGACAAATTGTATTTTTTGTCTTCACGATCAAGGAACAACTTTTTGGACACTTCAGGGTTTGGCGATATTGAAACATACTCAACATCTAGGAGATAAAAAAATCATTCTGCTTTGTGTCATCACCTTGTTGGTAATTATTTTCTCATAACAGCACTTTACCGGTTCACATTACTGCACATTGTCTGGTCTTTACCATTTTGAAAAACACACAGACTCTGATTAAGATCTAACTGGCTTTAACGCTCCATCTAATCTCCTTATCCTAATCTCCAAATCTCTGTTACTCTTAAATCTGCCAAACACACACACATACACACACACACACACTCACACACTCATCTCCTCCCGAGCTTTTTTAGAGTGTGTCAGCTCAAGGACATCTCTTAATCTCTCTCTCTCTCTCTGTTTTTCTCTCGTGATATAGGAGCGTTGTTTAAGGTACTCGCGGTCACTTGGTTGATCAGTTTGCACTGCTGCTGCTGCCGGCAACCGTTGCCACAGTAATTGGGAAGAACGGACAGCCTGCTGGTCAGACAGGCGGGGCACGCTGCATGCTGATTTGGCCTGATGAGGCAAAGGCATGTGGACGGAGCGTGGATAAGAATGAGAAAGATGGATACCATGGGATTATAGACAGATATGTGTGTGACTGGTTATGTGAGAGAAATGAGAGACAAAGGTAGAAAAGGTTTAAGAGACAAGCTCTACAGGGGGCGCTAGTTGGAAAAACAGAAGCAGATCTAGATTTGGCCAGCAGGTAAATGTAGGACAGTTTGTGTTATTTTGTTTAATCCAGAAACAGACAAAGGCTCTGAATCAGCACACGAGGTGCCATCTGCTCCAGTGCTGTGTATGCGCTTCCAGAGTATCATGGTCATGCTCCGTATCAGACATCCTGGGTGTTACACAAGGTCACTGGGTTAGTTAGTAAAAAAAAAAAAAAAAACACGAATGAGTTTGGACCATGTCCAACCTTTAGACCTACAAGTTTGGAAGTGCCCCAAACAAGGCTTTGTAAAGCTCTTCCACACTCTCAGTCGTGGATGGAGCTGTCAACAGGATCACATGACAACCATTTTTCACCCAAATGAGGATGGGTTCCCTGTTGAGTCCGGTTCCTCTCAAGGTTTCTTCCTGTTGCTATCTCAGGGAGTTTTTCCTTGCCACTGTCGCCCTCGGCTTGTTGTTGTCAGGGGCTATTTGACCATTTTGATTCATAAACATTCACATTCCATACAAACTTAAATAAATCTTTTGATTGTGTAAAGCTACTTTGCGACAATGACAATAGTTAAAAGCGCTATACAAATAAAATTGAATTGAACTGAATTGAATTTATCTTCTTTATCCTTGTCGGGGTGGACCTAGAACATCCTTATCATGGGAAGACTGGGTGTGAGCTACGTAGGAATCCATCCTTGACCCAATGCCAGTTCATAACAGCCCACAACGCGTACACATTCCCACTCACTGTCTCAAGTTTTTGGGATCTACAGAGACACAAGGAGAACATGTGAGAGGACACATTCGCTAGGACCAAATTCCAAAGCTGGGACACCAACCCTATTTATAACCCCTGGGAAGGAAGCATAACTCTGGCTGAGCATTGTATTATAGTTGTAGAGACTTTGTGATGACGTTCAATGTCGAGATAACGTTGTTTTTGAATGGCTTTGATGGAAACATGACATTGGGACAATGTTTAACAAATGACCCAACTACAGCATTGCAAAAACTCAAAATTGACATAATTCTCACATTTTATCTCATTTTTATGTATTTGAGTAGTTAAGGGTTAAGGGCCCTACTGTACTCAGGGGCCCAATAATGGCAACTTGGTGATGCTGGGGTTTGAACTCCTTAAAAGGCTTGGTTTCTCAGAGGTTAAAGGGTTGGCTATGGTTTAGAAGGTCCCAGGTTCAGAAGGTCCCACAACCACAATCTTGCCACTGCTGGTCCCTTGAGCAAGGCCCCTAACGCTCAGCTGCTTAGATGTATAATGAGATAAAAATGTAAGTCGCTCTGGATAAGGGCGTCTGCCGTCAATGGCGTAAATGTAAACTTGACATCATTTAAAAAGATCTTTTTTTATGATTCATGAGCAATCTTAGACTTCTTAGAGTTTTATTTGGAGCTGTAATCCGAAATACTGTAGAATGGTTCTGGTTTTACACTATGAGTGGAAAAGTTGTCTTTTGACGTATTTAAGTAAAGTAATATGATAATATTATATGATATAATTTTTTTCATATCTCCCATCACTACTTTAAAAGTTCTTTAGTAGGATTGACTGCAGAACTTTTAGATGGGACTTAACAAAACATGGAAAAGTAGTTCAGGTTTTCCACTGAATGCCTCATCAACCGCAAACGGAGGCAAGAACCTGAAAGGTTACATCAAAAATTAATGAGTTAGAATATATAACTAAGAAGAAATGGCCGTCCCTAACTCTAACTGAGATGCATTTCCTATTTAAAAAAAAAAAAATCAAGTCAGGTGAAAAGTAAAGAAGCTGAATGTGCAAACCTTTTTCAGAACCTGCTGTTTAATCTTAACTTGGTTCCTCTAGATGCTGACCTTCATTCTTTAAATCATGAACATAAAACTCAGTCAATTATCATTATTACAAACACAGACCAGCACGTGTGGAGCCCAATGTGTGTGTGTGTGTGTGTGTGTGTGTGTATGTTAATTGTATTCAAATGCCTCTGAAATCAGATTGGTTTTGGAAGCCCTTCATGATGGAGATAGCGTCGAGGTACTGTAGTGTGTCAGTTGATCTCATGACATCCTCTTCTCACATCTCCTCTTACACCAAGCAGGAAGAGAGTGAGATTTCACATCTCTGTGTTCACCATGGATAAGGAAGGGCCATCATTGATTGTTAATCTTGCAATACTTCCCAGAATGCCCTTCTGCGTTCCCATGGGAAATGGTCAGGGGTTGGGATCAGAGGGGGTCCAGAAGCCAATTGCATAAAATCAGCCTTCTGTGTGTTCTTGGTGCAGAGCTGGTGTGAAGGTGTGCTACTTTGAAAAATGCTTCCCCTGGGAACAACAAGCTTTTAGTTCCTGTTTGCTCAGTCCATTGGAAAAACATGCCCTAGTGCTTGGACAGCGTTTATCTGAGGCGTCTAAGAAAGAGTGAACATGTGCATAAAAAAAAGAGAAAGAAGTATTGTATCAAAACATATACAACATGTATTGACCTTAGAGAGTGTGTATAACTTGCCGGTGTTAGACGGCTAGCTACTGTAGCTTCAGTATAAAAGCATAATCTCTAAATAAAAAAAATAGTGAGATAGAAAAACAAATGAGCATGTAATACTACAACAACAACAACAACAACAACAACATAAACCATGCTAACTTAGTACAGGAATAGGTTGTTTGGCTGATGATATGTCAGTACTCTGTTCTTGTACTGTAAATCACTCAAAAAAGCAGCGTCCAGGTTTCCTTTTTATTATTATGTCCATGATTCTGGAGGAAAAACGATCCAAGCAGATGTCCCAGATGTGCTGTTAACCGCTGTGGAGAATATGAACGGAGAATAACTGCATGCACGCTGACTTTATGATTTACCTTTTTGGCATCCACCAAGACAATCCGAACGAGGACCACGTTGATCCGCGCTCCAAGAGAATGGTCATGGTAGATTTCATTCACCTGGAGAGATAGAAACCAGACCGGTATTAGATCCAGGGCTCACATTCAACCAGGCAGAATGGGAAGCAGCTACTGAGATTTATTACTGGGGATTTCTTATTAGGGGAAATCTCAATGATTTAGTCACGTATAGAAAGGCGAAGAAGAAAAAAAAAACAGGAATTGTTCAATCTAGAACCCTGGACACATAAACAAAACAACACTGAAAAATTGTATAATGGGTTTAAAAAAATAGAAGCAAATAATATATGATGAAATGAACAGCCAAATTGAGCCAAATTTACCATTAATATTATTTCACGGTCATCTGCATAAGTTGTCTTCGCACAACTATTATAACAACTTGTAAGTGCCTTAAAGCTACATATTTAATTGTTATCACCATTTACTTTACATTACGTCACTAACAGCCATAATCAAAATTATATAGATTTTTCATTTTTTTAAAAAAGGTCCTTGTAGACGTTAGGAACAAAACTTTTGGTGACCCGACACAATTTCCTTTATGAAAGAAACGTTGCCCAGGACATTTGCCCTGTATGAACTTTAGATATCTACAGCACTGTGCAAAAGTCTTGAGTCTCCTCTCACTCCTTAATAGTAAATTAAATTATATGAGATTAAATTAAAGAATTAAACAACAGAAACTGATGTTTTACTGTGACAGCCTGCATCGTGCCTGAGGATACAATTTTAAAATTGGTTGTTTATGCAAGTTGTCTCTTATCGTCTGTTCCAGCCACTCAGCATTCATCATCATCATCATCTTCATTATCTGTCATCTGTCATCACGAATGATAAATAAAAATAGAGGAAAATTCATTTATACAATAATAATAATTCAATGGAAGTGACCAAATGTACCTCTTTTCCTGGTTAAAGTTAAATACTTTGTTTTTATTTAAAATACTTTTTGTTCACTTTGTGCTTATAATTAGTAAAGTAGTGATTTATAAATTAATGCGATATTTTTCTATTTAACCAACATACAAATAATTTGACTTGTTAAAGTGTATTTTATTATTATGTGTGCTTCTTTAAAAAAAAAAAAAAAAGAGAAGAGAAGAGAAGAGAAAACCCACAAGCCCTTCAATACACTCCACTCCAATTGTGCTGTAAGTGCTTTCTTGTGTAATACAGCTGATACACACTTCTGAGTCACTGAGGCAATGTTTAATCAGTTTCAAAATCCTGGGAATAAGTCGGGGCCTATTTGACTGCACATATCTCTATTGTGACCTCTTACACCAAAGCCTCACCCGACTTGTACTTATTCACTTTGCTAAAGAACGAGGCTGTTTAAAAAATAAATAAATCCCCGACTGAGCTAGGAAACACAGACAGGAAAATTGGCCCTGAAAGTTCAGACATGATGTCCTCTGCCTCCCTGGAAGCCTGCTGTTAATGAGACACAGCAATATACACACAACCAACAATAATGACATTTATTACAGACTATCTGTCTGTTCTCCCATCTGTGTGTTTACTTATTTTTGTTTTCCAGATCGTCCTGTCTAGCCCTACGTCCCTGCCGTGTCACCAGCACTGACATGGGGACCTCGCCTGGCCATTAATGCACCTGATCATAAACAATATAATGATCGGTCAGTCATCTCACAGCCGTTTCTGGTACACGGTCACATCCAGGGCTTGGAGCCGCATTAATGTGAATACCTGAGGAAAAGGTGCCAGACTGTCTGGGTACATTAGCAAGAAGGTACAAATATAAACGCAGCACTAATCTGACACATGGTAACGATGCTAAGGAGGGAAAAATACTTAATAATGCCATACCAGTGATAGCTGTAATGTTTTCTCTGTTCAGAACATTCAGATAACGCCAAAGGGTTATGCGTTAAGTAAGGGATAAAACACTGATAGGCCTGCAGGGAATAAATACAAAGATCAGACATAACATGATGACCACTGACAGGTGAACGCCAGCAAGCTGGTGACACCATCATGGGCACTCAAGGCTCAACAACACCCATAGGGACCAAAGACCAGCCCTATACAGTCCAATCCTACAGAGAAAACAAGGCAGAACAAATCACCCAAAAAAAGTAAACGCTGGTCACGACATAAAGGCACCAGAACACTCAGTGCACCACAGACGTAGAGAAAAGACGGCCAACCCGGCCTTCCTACTAGTGAAGGAGACTATGTTAAGTACGGTCTTATAGAGAAAAAAGGTACTCTATCAACATGTGCAATTCAAACAACATATGGTAGATACAAATTTTTTTTTTACATTATCAAATATTTTTATTATTACACAAAGACAACCAGCGCTGGACCCCTCAGCAGAACCCCAACAGTCATATCCTCGATATCTAATCATTCAAATTTAGTCAATCGTGGTACTTCACATATTGTTTTTTTTTTTTTATTATTATAAGGGTCTATTGAACTCATGTGATACACAATCATTTCATCTGCATATTAATGCAGTGCTTGAGGTCCAACTTCTCCAAAATTATCTGTCAATTTCTTAATTACTGTACAAAGAGTTCCAATATTAAGTGTACAGACATGCTGTACACACACACACACACACACACACACACACACACACAATACATTGTACAGCGGAACCTCAGCATACGAATTTAATCCGTCCCAGAGGCGAGTTCTTGAAGTGAAATTTTGTATCACGTAAATTTTATATTTTCCCCTTAAGGAAATAATGAAAATAAAGTTAATACGTTCCAACAACCCAAAAATTATAACCAATGAAAAAAATATATAACCATGTAAATAAAGTAAAATATAATATATAAATATATACCAATAATATAACCATGTAAATAAAGTAAAATATAAAATAAATAGATATTAAACCGCACTTAACTTGAATTTATAATTCCCTTCGCTAACATTCTTGGGACCCATGGTGCTACTGTATGTCTTCACTAAATCTGGCGCAAAACGTAAAATAAAAGGTTTTAAAGGGCTCCCGGATCTACACGTGACTTAGCCGGCGTTCGGTTCAGCTCGGTTTGGGATCAGAATCCAGGATCAGCTAAAACTTGTTGGCTTCCAACCTTCTAATCATTGACCCCTAACCTCAGATGAAAGTTCTCTCTCTCTCCCTCTCTCTCTCTCTCACTTTGTTCTAAACACAGTACTTGTGTACATGACACTGGCTCTGTGTCTAAATGCTGCACCCAAGTTTGGCCTGTTTGAACTCGAAATGAAACAAAATGTTCTGGCAGCACAGGGTTGTTGATGAAGGGAAGCTCGATCACGTCTGTGGGTTCGTGTCCCTGGTAGGGCATGGAGGGTTCTCCCTGACCTCAACATTGACTTCCTGCTAATGATCATTAAATGAGAGTGGGCTTCCCTGAGCTTTACTTCTGCAAAATCACAGTAAAAACCACCTGTGCTGCCTTTTTTTTTTTTATCAACTCCTAAATGAACCGTGTCATATAGACACGGCGAAACTGATTTGCTTTCACTGAAGCTACAGCCGGACTCACATGGCGTTTGTGACATGATGCATTCTATGTTGTCTTCTATACTAGGATATGGTCCAATCTGATCTCTCTCTCTCTCTCTCTCTCTCTCTCTCTGTATGTTAATGATTGCAAAAGTGCACCTCTCATTAGTGCTGCCCTGTTTCCTGGCCTTGCACAGGAGCGCAGAGTTTCATCAGTTTCTTCGCAGCCTACAGGTAACTAATGGAGACCTAGAGGTCGGCAAGTCAGAAAATCATTAATATCCAATTAATAATGCAGTAGGGGCCAGTTGGGAAGACAGGGAATAAGGATGTGGGGAAAGCAGAAGGAAACTAAAAACCAGTAGAAACCGAAGAAGATAGCGAATGAGGGGTTAGATAACACCGAAGGTAGAACGGGTATGAAGGAGAGCGGAAATCGCTGTATCGAATTCATCAGCCCATTAGGATTTATCAGCAGAGTGCCATGGTGCCATCTTGATCCATCCCGATACAATCATGTGAAACGTGTTGGCCTGGCATTTTAAAATATACCAATCAGCTGTAACATTTAATCCATTAAGATTTAAACCAGCTAGGTTTTGGGTTCCCCTTGGCCGCGGCTCCACCGAGCCCCCGGGGGTGTGATATGGTGTCCGGTACCAGAATGTTGCCAGTGGATCCTTTGGGGGGTGTGGGCCAGACTTGTTTGTCTGGTGCATTACAGTACATGGATGCTTGATCAGATTGGGATCTGGGGAGTTTGCCTGTTGACCCAGTGCATGGCAGGCTGTGGTGCACTGGGTGTTCTGGTACTCTTCTATCGTGGCCACCCCTGGCTCGTTTTGGTGATTTGTACCGCATTGGCTTTTCTGTGGGATCGGATGTGCATCTCTTTGGTCCCCACAAGCAATGGATGAACTTTGGGTTCCCATGATCCTATCAACAGTTTACTCTTGTATAATTGGTGATCAATTTTGTTCAGCGATCCTAATATTACGGCTGATCGGTGTATCTCCAAACGGCACGCAGGAGACAGCAAAGCAATGAAGAAAAAGAGCAAAACAGAAATGACTTGCTACATAACGCAGAGCTTAGGTGTAATTCCTCCAGAACCTCTCGACCTCCTACTTTTCCTCCGTTGTCCCATCCTTTTTTTTTTTTTTTTGTTCTTGTTCTTTAATATGATGGAGGAACACGCCACTGCAGCGCTTGCACACGGTCCACGTTCTCACCGCCTTATTACTGAATGTCTGCCATTTTCACCTGACATTTCGGACTATTATTACCTGTCTGACATTTCAGCTCCAGAACAACGTGTCTACAAAGAGCTGATCACATAATGGCCTCCCCTCTCACGCCTTGTTTACTCCGGAGCACACTAATACGGAGGAAGCAATTAATATCGCCCGAGACGCAGCTCACACAATTAGTGCTGAGCGTGAAGGTTTGTGATCCGTTACTCATTCGTTACTGATCCGCTGACAGGACGGGAGTAATGAAGTAGCTCCGTCATGAACGTCGGAGGGCTTGAACGTCGAAGCTTGAAACTCCCCGAAGGTCCCTTGCGGTGGTTGAGACTGGTGTCAGTTTTGTATCGAATGCAGATGGCGATATATACAGAGGGCAAGAAATATTTAATAACTGCTACACGATAAACACCAATAAAGAGTTTAATACCTGTTAAGTATCACTTTACATATACTGTATATATATATTTTTTTGCTTGTTTAATTAACCGTTTTAACATTTCTTCTCTGAAAGTACCATCCAAACTGGCCCATATGGCTAAGTAACATAGCCAAAGGATGACTGTATTAATCATGAGTCATTTTATGATGTACGCATGGCTGCCACTCCAAAAGTGCCATTTGCACTAAGGGCACATCATTAATTAATGCCAACAATATAGTCTACATAATAGAATAGAAGAGCAATAAGAGCCACAACCTCACGAGAACCAGCGTCCCAACCAGGTCCTATTGAGATTATGAGTCAGTTATTTGTCATTTGAACCCTTACAGCACAATGAAATTATTGTTATTTTTTTTCCCAGTTATGAGGCTGGAGTCAGTGTAGGCCTGATACAGCGCCCCGGAGCACGTAGGGTTAAGTGCCTTACTCAGGGGCTCAACAGCGGCAACTTGGACCCCCCAAGAGGCTTAACTGTTTGAGCCACCACTACAACCCTCCCAGCCCACCACCTCACACCCAGTGTTCCCAGGACAGCCCCAAAATCCACCACAGCCCTGACCAGAAGAAAGATCGCCTTCACTGAAATCGCATTAGGAGGAAACTCTGATGTTAATTACGAGCTGAAAAGATGGATGGATTTCACTTTTAGACTATCGTCTGACTAAAACGCCTCCTGAAGTGTCTTTAATAATCAGATCTGAATCTATTGAAATGCATCTTGGGTGCACTTAAACCTCCACTTTCATGTCATCGATTCTTCATCATTCCAATAAACCTGATCTTCGGCCCTGGGATGTTTGGGTTCAGGGCTACGCGGGTCACCGCTCTGATTCCCTGCCATTCGAACCGACTCCTACGCTGAGATTGGACAAAATAAACAGACACACACACACACACACCACCTGTGGTCATACACGCCACTAGACAGACATATACAAAAGAATTTTTTTCTGCCTTGCTGAGGACCTTTCACTCACATCATGATTAACGTCTGTGAATGACGTCTGGGTCTGTTCCTGAACCCTGAGCTCGAGCTCGATAACCAAATCACTTCTTTTAATTACAAACACACACACACACACACACACACACACACACACACACACACACACAGAGAAGTGAATATCATCAGTCCATGAAAAAAGTCAGAATGCTCAATGTCAAACAAGCATATACACACACACGCACACACACACATACAATCCTGGGAGCACAAAATACGGCACACACATATTAAACATCATAACACACACACACACACAGACAGAAAGACAGACACACCGCCTGAGAGCACAAAAAAACAATACAGACAGATCAAAGAACCTCAACCCCAACACACACACACACAGACATACACACCTACACACACAAAGAACCTTAAAACCCACCTCAAAAACACACACACACTTACACACACACACACACTTACACACACACATGGAACAACCCTGAGAGCACAAAAACAGTACAGACAGATCAAACAACGTCAACCCCATAACACACACACACACACACATACACACACACACACACACTGAGAGGCAGGGGTAAGCATTAGCAGCACCCCGCTCCAACCTCTCATCACCTTCCCTTTTATTTCCTCTTTCTAAGCACCGCATGAGGAAGCCCTGCTCTCCAAAATAAAAAGAGTCAACGTTCAGAAACAAAGTGCCGCTGCGTGGGAGAGAGCGCCGGGAACAATATCTTTATATTTCTGCTACGGCTTTTCAGTCATTTACGTGGAATGCAGAATCTGAATTCTCCGTTCTCGGGGATTAAAAGTAATAACAATAATAATAATAATAATAAATAAAAACGCAAAGAGACGAGATACTTTAGCGGCTTCAAGAAAAGAAATTACATTTTTAAAAAGGTGGCACAAAGTTTCTTAGAAATAAACAACATATAAATCCAAACATTAAAGATAACTCAAATTGATAAAAAAAAAAAAAAAAAGAGCATGACAGTTGTTCAAGTCAAACCGGGACTTTTAAGTGTACAGAATAACAGAACACTAAGCTATAAGAGTAAAAACTCCCTTTATTTCTCTATATAACCTCCTGCTGCACTAACGCACTTATCCCAGTGTCGCACTAGAGCTCCGACACCATTAAGGTAGAGAGATTCCTCCGGAGCCATGATCGAACTGCCTGCTTCATGTCAGAAACGCTGGCCTCCCAGGAACTCCAGTAACAGCCCAAACATGTGGAGCGAGGTCAGGACTGTGCGCGGGATGTGACAATAACTTCAGCCGAGTTCCTGTAATGATGTACATGTATGTTTTGGTTTTTTTTTTTTTCTTTTCTTTTAATGCTAGTTTACTGAGTTCCTGAGTTTCTTAGTTGCCTCCTGGTAAAAGTATACAGACAGAGGAGGGGGGGGGGGGGGGGTCATCAGTGGTGGGTGGTAAAATAAAAAAGTATGTTTTACATTCATTTTCCAGATTTTTTCCAGGTTATTACAGGAGAGGAAGTCATCTAAACACTACTGGTGTCTCTCATTATACCACACACACACACACACACACACAAACAAACACACATCTCCCTGTCTCTCTCTCTCTCTCTCTCTGTCTATCTGTGTCTCTCTCTCTCTCTCTCTCTCTCTTTGTCTTTCTCTCTTCAACTCTCTGGCTGTGCTGTTTAATTTGGAGAGATTAAAGGATGGATTGGATGGAGGAGCAGATGAACGAGCTTTCCTCTCTGAACCGTATTTCCTCTGGCTTACTGTCACCTCAGGCCACATGGTACAAAGCCTCTGACCTACAACTGCCAGACGCTTACATCACCCCGTAGGGGAGAGCTGCGAACAATCCGGCGGAAACAGCGAACGTGAGGCGTCAAAATGTGAAAATGTATGATTCGCTAAGAAACGAAAACAGACGATGCTAATTTAAACACTGCAAATTCATACATATTGATAAAAAAACATCTGAATATCACATACACTGAATAAATACATGAAAGTAAACGAGTCCGTATTCAGCAGTGTATAACGCTGGAGCACCTTTACAATTAGAAAAAAAGTATTAATTATGCTAATTTAGCCATATTACTTTAACGCCAAAGATGCTACACATTGCTGTAATGTCAGTAATCTAACGTTAGCTTAGTTATCCTTACTAACTCCTCTTCCTCTTCCGCCGTCTTTATCTTCACAAAGAGTTACGATACTGATCGCTGCTGCTCTAAAGCCGGCCGTTCAACGATACGGACTATCATAAAGTATGTTCGCGAGTATTTCACAACCGAATCAGAGGCTGAGCATGTCTTCTGTAAAACTTTTACAGAACGCGTTATTGCGGTTAAGACTCTCTGCGCTTGATGTCTTGATGTCAAAATGTATACACTGAGATCGCCATTGGTTGCCATTATCGTGACTACTGTTTAAGTCCTTCTTTTTCAGCCAGGAGTAGATCCAGCTATAAGCACGCCTAGAACTGAGGACTTTAAAGAGACCAGATTATTTAGTCAAATGGACAGGAATCCTGAAATAACATTTCCCACCCTAGGTCTCTTGAAAGTCGACTTCATCTCTTGGACCCTCTCCTTCGATACCTAGGCCAGTTGTTGATCCTAAAGCATCAAATAAACTATGAATGCATTAATAGCTTAATCTTCTTTGCTTACAAATGTGCGTATATTTTATAATAAACCAAGTGTCTGGGTGTCTGTTTACTTCTTGCATGTCTGCGTTCGCTTCCCTGATAACAGATGAAACATAATCATGTTTGCAAACAGGAAGGTTGATATGGTTATCTTTGCTATACATGAAACTGCATATTGAAAGAGACAGACAAGACCAAAAGCAAAACAGAGTCTTTCCTCTGAAATCTAAAGACACACTAGAAACAAAGAAACAGAGGAACACAAGTAATTGCTGTGAGCCAACACATGCATGCTGACACAAATTGCAATGGCACCACAAGGACTAGTTTTACATGGACATTGATGAAACAATACACAACTGCAGTCGATGTTGAACGGGCCGAAGCTGTGAGCAGAAGGAAGAGGAACGATGATGATAATAACGATGGGTCAACTGGAAACGTTGATCATTCAACAAGGGGCGTGCAACTCAGATAAGACTTTGGATGATGAAATTTCTTGTGGATGAAGGTGTAAAACTGACGACTTTAAGCACAGTATGGTGATGAGACTCTTAACGGAAGTAAAACATTTAACCGGTGTAAATGACGATCGGTAGCCCATTGCAGTCATTACTGTGAGCAATCAGCAAGTGGGAAACCAGATCCTTGAAAATCTGCTGAAAAAAACTTGTTGCAGAGACACATCTGTCTGTGGGAACTATACACACAATCGATTCACAACACCACTTAAACATTACAGAAACTCGGCTGGGGGTCATACCTGACGTCCCTCCAAGCCATTTCCACATGTTCAGAGCATTAAAGGGGTTCCTGGGAGGCCAGCAGGTAGTCCAATCATGGCTTAGGAGTAGTGAAAAAACTTTCCGCCTTGATGGTATCCCAACCCTAGTGAAACGCCCAGCACTAAGTGCCTAAGTGATTTGTGATTCTGCACAATAAAAAAAAAAATAATCCCCTTCTCAAACGCTCAAAAGGCTTCTCATAGCATAGGCTCTCTCTATCAACACACTCATCCAAGGTTATACCGCTGTAATGCAGATATGGGATTGGTTGCACAACTATTAATTGTTAGTAGTTAAGCAGTAACTATGAACAGTAAACTCATTCATTGTACGCTGTTGTGCAGGTAAACGATGATAATAGTGTTAAGCATTAACCGTAGCAATACAGTACTAAACTGCACCTAAAGCTCCAATGATTCTTTAGGCTACATTCTTAAAAATAAAAATAAATGAATGTACTACAAAACTTAGATTAAATCAGACTCTGAAACTGAAAAGTTTAAGCACTCACAATGTTCATAAGCGTAAGCAGATACTTTTCGACGCGGTCCGTTCCATGGAACTGCACCACCGAATCGTCGACCCCGAGCAGCACCTCGATGTTGTAGGCCCGCTCGGGAGACTGGCGACGAGATCTCCGGCTCTGGTTGACGCTCCGCTCTACTCCTTCATAGAGAGTCTCCAAATCTAACAGACCTCCTAGATCAGCACCTGGAGGAGATATAAGCGGACATGTGCAGTAGTTAGTGTGAGGACAAACATGTCTGGAGAACAAGAGATGAGAACCTGCTGGTATAAAAAGTCAAGAAATATGTGTTTTACATTTCATTTTTTTAATGCCATATCAAATCATTTGCTGTTAACAAATGAAGAATTTGATGGCAAAATGAGATATATTCATTTTGACAGTTTTGAGGCGAAATGAGTAAATCATGGCAGCAAAAGAAGTAAAAAAAAAAGGGTTGAGTATTGTTAAACCCAAAACATTTATATATTACAGAATCATCAGCCTCTTTTCTCTTCCAGTTTTAGTTTCACGTTGTTTTTTCACAACAGCGCAATACTATAGTACATGGATGCTCTGTATAAGGTCCGATCGGGTCTCAACCAACTACATACACATCTGTGGTCCCATAAGGTTATATCAGAGTTCAGAAATCCCAATTGGAAAAAGGGACAAAAAATAACCAGGTGTGCCAAATGCATTAGTATCCCATGTCCAATGTCTCTCGAACATAAAGTGATCGCCTGTCAACAAAACCAGTGTTAATGATAATTCGAAGCTTTTAAAAAAGGAATATATAGTACTTTATAACTGTTTGACCTGAACATGCAGTAACCTCCGGTTCTGAAAAACTGACATTCCAATGAGGAAGTGCCAAAAGTGCCGTTCCTCTAATGACCACCACTGGCTCCAAAAGTGAGTCAATCCCCATAGACCTCCATGTAAAAAAAGTCCAACAGTTTCGGTCTCCATAGCTAGATTTTCCATTTATGGCACCTGTACAGGCTGTGTTTGTTCTGCTTATTTCCTCATTTATGAATTTGTCACCAGGGCAACATGACATTGTATTCAAATACAATATATTTCAATATGGAGTAGGTCCCCTTTTTGCAGGTATACAGTAAGAGCTGCCACTCTTCTTGGAAGGCCATCCACAAGATTTTGGAGTTTTTCTATGCCCATTCCAGGGCAGTGGTAGCTCAGAGGGCTAAGGCTCTGAGTTACTGACTGGAAGGTCGGCGGATTTGAGCCCCAGCTCCACCAGGTTGCTATTGTTTGGCCCCTTGAGCAAGACCCTATCTGCTCCAGGGGCGCTGACCCCAGTTATGCTGGGATATGCAAAGAAAGAATTTACTGTGCAGTAGTGTATATGGCTTAAATTAAGCATTAATGAGGTCAGGCACTGATGTTGGACGAGAAGGCCTGGTTCACGATCTCCGTTCCAGTTCATCCCAAAGGTGCTCGATGGAGTTGAGGTCAGGGCTCAGGGGCACATGTTGAAATAGAAAAGGGCCTTCACCAAATTGTTGCACCACAGTTGTAAGCATAGCATTGCCCAAGATGTCTTGGGTATGCTGAACCAATAACCATTGGCCTGATTGAAACACCTGAATTTAATAATTTACAGGCTTGGCCAAATACCCTTGTCCACATAGTGTAATAGTATGAAAAATGTTGAGGGTTGATCTACAGTATGATCTTTTTAGCCCAGACTGTAGATTCATGCAACCTATCAGTGACACACAGCTTTTCAGGTGATTACACAAAATAAACATCTGGATCTGATATTAATTTCTGCTGAACCTTCCAAACCTTTCGCAAACGCGAAAATGAATTGTAAGGAGAAAGTAAAAGATGGACAAACTGTCCAAATCAAAACTCAAGAAGATCATGCAGACCTGCAAATTTAGTCTTATATATGCATATATTTCTGTTTTGCAGAGCTTAACTTTGGAAGAAACTTAGCATATCATCATCCATCATACATGCAGCTGCCTATCTGCTCCAAATGTGTGTGTGTATGCATAATATTCCGCTCCATACCATTAATATGCCATTGATGAGACGAGATATGATGCATTACTCATCACTAACAGTTTACTCTTGAGCTATTGATGGATATTACATACGGTAGCAATGTGTAACACATTAAGATCAAGTGCTATTGAAATAATTAAACAGTTTAATTTTACATACGTGAATTAATTTATTTAAAAAAAAGGAATACAGCAATGCTTCCATGATAAATGTTGCCGGTGAAGCTCATTTCCCGACGTCGCAGTGCTCTCGCACAGCCACAGAAGAGAGAACATAACAAGAAGAATGCAGCATCTCCATCCTCATCTCCATCACCCCGTCAGCTGGGGGCATCATCTACCATCTGATTATATAACGTTTCCCTGGCAACCCGCTCCTGGGTAAAACAATGCTCGGCGCAGGCTAATATTGGCTCAGCACTCACTTCCTTATTGGAAGATAATCCTGGAAGTCAGACTGAAATTCATCATCTTAACACTCCATGTCTGCTCCACGTTATTAAAGCATGGCAGAGCGAGACGAGAAAACGCGCGGATGCCAAGAGATCCAAAGCAAGACAGACACGGAGGTGTTGTTTACTTCTTTCGTTCTTTTCTTTCTTTTCAGTAAGATTTTCTAAGGCTGCAGTCTCATTCGAATGCCAGGTGTTCCTGTCTGCAGGGTGCATGTCAGCAGATTTTCCCCTAGCCTTGTTAACAAAATTAACCCTCCCCAAAAAAAGTGCCTTCTCTATCAAAACAGTCATCACTGTTTTGTATTAACGCTTGATATTTTTTTTTATAGGGATGATGTAACATCCACACCATCTGTTTTAAATAATACATTCAGATATTAATGCTTATGCAAGAGCTTCTGCAGTAAGCAGGTCTCGATTGTTCTTGTTTTCATCACTTTATGACTTGGAGCCTTATTACCTTTTCCGGTTTTATTTGGATTATACCCGTTTATATGAGTCGGGCACGCGTGGCGTGCTTGCTCCCGAATCTCTTGTAAAGGTAACAAAGAAAATGTTTGCTAACTAGAGCAACATGTGGACCACAAACAATTACCCTTTCTGTCTGAAACAACTTTTTCTTCACCTTCTGGATAAAGTGCTGGACTTCCTTTTCGTCATTTGTTTCCATCTGAAGAAAACATTATTGTAAATGTCTCTTCCTAATCTAATACCATTTGGAGAAAGTTCTGGATGAGTCTCTTCTTCCATTGGCAGAGAGGGTCATCTCATGCCAGCTAAAGAAAAATTTTCCTGGATTTCACTATTCCCTGGATTTCAATTATTCTCCTGCTGGGAAGGAAATAAAAAATCTTGTTCAGCTTGTCCTGCCCCCTTACTTAGACCTCATCCTTTCGCAATGATGGACATCCTTTTGCTTTCCGTACTCTAAAGAATGCTGGACATGCCTTTGATCTCCTGCTGAAAAGAATCCTGGATATCTCTTTGACCTCCTGTTGTAGAGACTGCTGGACCTGTCTTTATGCTCTTGCCCATAGTGTTAGAACTCACATTGTCCCTATGTTATAGAGAGTGCTATACATCTCATCGATCTCCTACTAAAGAAAATACTGGTTCTGTTTTTGTCCTCCTGCTGGAAAGAAGGCTGGATATCTCTTTGATCTTATGTTAAAGAAAATGCTGGACATCTTTTTGCTCTCCCGCTGTAAATAATGATGGACCTCCTGCTGCACAGAATTTTAGACATGTCTTTGTCCTCCTGCCGGAAAGAATGCTAGACGTGTCTTTGTCCTCCTGCTAAAAGGAATGCTAGACATGTCTGTCCTGTTCTGCTAAAGAGAGTGATGGACATATTTTTGTCCTCCTGCTGGAGAGAATGTTAGGCATGTCTTTGTCCTTCCGCTGACAAGGATGCTAAACATGTCTTTCCTGTCCTGCTAAGGAGAGGGATGGACATATTTTTGTCCTCCTGCTGGAGAAAATCCTGCACATGTCTTTGTCCTCCTGCTGTGAGGTATGCACATATTTTCTAACCTCTCACTTGACAGAATGCTGGACACATCTTTGATCTCCAGCTTGATAGAATGCTGGACCTATCTTTGCTCTCCTGCTCTTGAAAATCATAGATATCTGTTTTTGATCTCCTGGTACAAAGAATGGTTCACACATCTTTCCTCTCTTGCTGGACAAACCAATGGACAGCCCTTTGCTCTCTTCATGAGGAATATGCTGGGTACCTTTTGCTCTCCTGCTGGACAGAACATTTGATGTCTCATCATTTTATTCGGAAAGCTTTTTTGCATTCTGGCAGGGGCAACCGCGCCCTTATCAGGGCATGAGACTGCTTTGTCTTTCAACCTTTATAAATGTCAAGGGCTTCTGGAAGAAAAAGGAAGTGCGTGAACAAACGGTACGGGTGCAAAAATGAGAATGTGCATGAGAGCAGAGAGTAATCCAGTAATGCATGAAAACAGATGAATGAACTTCTGCATCAGCCTCTCTGTATAACAGGATATACGTTTTAAAAAATGTCAAACTGTTTCCAGGATATTAGGGTATTAGTTTTACCAGTTTGGTCAATGCCAAAGCCTATGCTAAAGCCTACTCCGTAGCCTGAGTCTGCAAGGACTGGATGGGATTGACTAGGATTGGATTGGCCCACCTAGTAGCATCGCAATTCCGGCTTCTTTTTTTACACTTCTTTGAGTTCTGAGTTGAATGAACATGGACTAAATCTAGAAGATACTAACCGAAGAAGTCCGTAAATATGTACACTTGTATGATTCATCTTAGCCACATTAGAAAGGCTGCCAAATACCAGGAAATAATTGGCGAGAGATCGCCACAAAGATCAGATTGGACGTCTGAGAGTATTTCAGTTTACAATCTATCAGCTCCAACATAATCCGCTCAGGTTCATTCCTCATTTTTTGCAGTACACCAAAACAACTCACCTGAGAGTGGTGAAAAGGCTTAGAAACACAGTGGTACAGAAAAACTATTGTCTAAACTAAACTACTGGCTCAGTGGCATAACTGCAGAGCGACACAAACACACCAGAGCATGAATCGAAATGCTCAAGAAGGTTCTCTGTAGATCTGAGATACTGTAAAGGCATTAGTAAGGGTTTAGTCCACAGTGCTCTGGGGCTCACTTACACCAAACCGAGCAGTTAACATCATGCTCTGCTCAGGATGCTGCATTCTGACTAACACGATTAGTTAAACTAGCAAATGGAGAAACATAGTGTCTACAATTTTACAAATCTGAATGCACAAACGTGACGTACAGCAATGCACAATCAAGCCACATTCCAAAAGAAATTCTTCTGTAAGAAAGCAAATCTGAGATCACAAACATCTCATAGAGTGGAAATCTACAAGTCAATCCTGGACTCTATTCAAACCAGGATTTCTCAATCTAATCCCCGCCTACACTAATACACTTATCCTAGTGTTTCACTAGTGCTTGGATACCAACGCGATCGAACTGCTGGCTTCACATTTGAAACGCTGGCCCCCCAGGAACTCTGTTACTGGCTCAAACATGTGGAAATGGCTCGTAACTGGGGGAAGTGGGAGTAACTCCCAGCCGAGTTCTTTTAACTTGCAAGTGGTGCTGGAGAACGATTGTGTTACAGTTCCCACTGACAGATGTTCCTCTTCAGCAAGTTGGCTGTAGTTAGTTGTCTGTCCATTTCCAAGGATAAGGCGCTCCACTTGATGAACGTTCACGTGAACGACTGCAGTCGGCCCAGAGCAACCTTGGCTGAGGTCATTCACAGACGTAAGGCCTTCTTTAAAATATTTGCACCTTTTAAATGTTTAACTGGAGCTCATCACCATACGGTGCTTGAAGTAAATGTCAATCAGTTTGATCTCAAGTCCTGGTTTGACTTGAACCCCCATCCTATAAAAAATGTGGCAAAAAAAAAAGGAAAAATTTTCAAACACTACAGTGAACAATTTCATTATGGGAAAAGTACAAAGCCAGCAGTGTCGAACCTGTTTCGAGTCTCCACCAGTGATAAAGCAATGGGGCACTACAGAGCAGCTCGAGGGTTGAGCTGGCCTGGATTAGAGACACGTTATGTGAATCAAGTCAATACCTCAAGGTTACCCCAAAGGAAAATTCTATTGTACGGTATACTGTATGTCATACGACAACTAACTTCTCTAGCATTACAGGACAGACAAACAGAAGACGCTTCCATCCGCCTTTTTGTCCCCCCATCCTTTTTTTTTTTTTTTTTTTAAGGTAATGTTGGTACAGACGTGTTTCGCTAATGCAATGCTTGTTTTTTGTCCCTGCTGCGACTCGGACACATAATTCTTCTCTTCGAGTGTTCCAGACACCGACTTCACAAACCCCATTTCCTCACAACCCACACTGTCGTTCCCGAGCTTTCCCGACCCACGCGCCAGTTTCAAAGCCTTTATGGTTTCTCAGCTCCTCGACACCGACCTCAAAGCGCTCTTCTACACACCGTAGCTCCGGAGCTCCATGACACACCAGAGTTGCAAATGCAAATGTTACACTTCCTTTGTATGTGCGTGAAACAGCCAACCTTAACGTGCTAGCGAAGAGCGCGAGTTCGACTTGAGGGAAATCAGAGAGTGCACAACATATTTGCTAATTGCCTCATCTTATCTACTGCACTCTCCTCGTGCCGTTTAATCTTTAATGATGAGTTGTAAACGCCAGGATCGAATGAAGCCTTTAGGACCGGGCTAAAAAGAGCTAGCAATAACAGCGGTGAGTAAATCATTTTTAGCAGTAATCAAGCCAACCGTTTGATTAAAACGCACATTAATATGCAAGCGAGGATTCTATTTTTTTTTTTAAGCGAATGCGATATTCTATAATAGTAGTCATGTTATTATAACACTATTCCGCAGTACTAAAGGCCCCTACATAACTCTTGTGTTCAGGATAAAATAACAGAAGTACTGTAAAACCCTTTATTATACAGAAGTTTAGATAAATAAATAAATAAATAAAGCTGGTAAGGACTCTATATTACAACCTATTGATTTATATACTGGGTCATTTTTCATCATTTGTACTGGTTGCACATGAGCTGTTCTTAGACTCTTACATACAGTAGGAGCATCATCCTCCGATGCCATACAGAGGCAGGTACAGAGTGCTGCAATGCATCCTGCGTGAAAGGTGAGAGTTTTATAAATGTGGCTAAACGAACGAGAGAGAGAGAGAGAGAGAGAGAGAGAGAGAGAGAGATGTCCCAATCCAGGCGTAAAGAAGACATTTTAAAAAAGAGAAAAGCCACATACAGTATAATGGGTAGAGGAGGTTAAAGCTAAAGGTGACCTTTAAAGGGGTTTGTAGATAAACCTTTTTATCAACACTTTACCCTGATTGGTCAAAAGTTGTTGGTTCATTCTTGAACCACAGGTTAATAAAAGTTCTCATCTCATTCTTCTACAATATTTCCTTGACAGCAGCAGCTCACTGACCGGCATTTGTATAGTCGACATTTCGGTATAATCTAGGACTTCTTGGACGTCATGTAGCACAGATGATTGCGGTTGCAGGGAATTCGGTTTGGGTTAAAACCAAACATAGTATGGAAATAAATATACTCAAGGCCTCAGCGCATAAGCCAATAAACCACACTTCATGTTGCATTCAGTGCATTGCATTGGTGTGCTTATCTATATTGGTCTGGTAACTTGTTCCAGGTGAGTGTAATCAGTGATCAAGGGCGCATTCACACTAGGCACGATCGATTTGTACCGTACCCGGGAACGACTGCTCTCCCCGTCCAGACTCCAAAGAAGACAGACAGCACTGACGATGGCGATAATGACGTCACTGATGAGATTGTGTTCTACCAGAAGCCCAATTTCCAACACTATAAGGATATTTTGCGTATAAAAACAATCAAAACATTTCGAAAAGACATGTACAGTAAATAAAGTAAAAGATGAAATAAATAGACCTGACTTAACCTGTGCTTCTTGGCACATCAATAAGGTGATGCTTTAAAAACGAAACTGATCAAAAAGGATTGTTTTCTTCTTGCTACCGTCCTTGCTAAAATTCTTGAACCCCATGGTGCTATGTCTTCACTAAATCTTGCACGAGATGCCAAAAAATAAAATAAAATAAACGTAACTAATAAAACGTAAATGTAAAACTTACTTCGCTTGGCTTTTTTCAAGTTTTGGATGGCTCCCACAACTAAGCTGTTGATTGGTCGGCTCGGTTCGAGCACTCGTATGATGGAACTGCTTTGTCTGCCGAGGCAAATTTCTCGTCAAATTTTAGTTCTTTAGGCGAAATTTTTTTTTTCGATTTTTGCAACTTTGAATATCACTAGAATTCAGATTGATAAATCGTTGCGGTATACGAAGAATAAAGCACCTTATGATATATTAAAATGTAAAAATATTCATTTTTTTGTTACATAAATCTGAAAATGAAGCCACTGTAGGTGACAATCCTCTACATCGTCAGTATAGCAGTACTAACCTGGTGTGGTGAGACATACAGTATCATGAGAAACACATTCCTCCTCGAACATGGTTGATTATACACTACCGAAAAAAAACACATCTGGTGTTTTGCATCACGACTGACAACAGTAGTGTGTGGCTGTGTACTGTTTATCTGCCCAAGGAACGCTCCCTGTGAATGTGGCACTCGAGGCTGTGTGTGGTCAGCGCCGTGTTACACGAGACCGAGGAGTAAGAGGAGATGCAGAAAGACCTGAGCCGAACGCGACGTCCTGTTAAGTGCACAGAAGAAAACGCGATCAACAAGCTGGTGCGTGAGGGTCACCCTCACGTCGCCCTTGTCCGTGCAGGGAGGGAGGGGAGAGGAGAGGGAGAAGGGGAGAGCCAATCGATGGATCTCTGGGAAGAAGCAGCCAAGGTATAGCTGACCTCCCCTGCTGCTCCACATAGCTGACACCATGATGAACACAACAACCCTGCGTGTCCTCTCACGTTCAGAAAAGAGAGATACTCAACACGGACTGGGCGGGAATAAACTCTTTTTTTTATTTTATATACATATACATTCACACACACACACTTCAAATCTAGAAGAAATTAGCATACAATTCACACAGTGATGGAATCACTCCAGGACTTACAAATAGTAATTCCACAAATGTATTATTCATAAATGCATCCAGTAAAAAGAACAAGGGCGCCAATACTATTTTAAGTTGAGAAATAAAGCTTAAAACGAAAAAAAAAAAAAAAAAAAGTTCTGTTGTTATTCATTTAGACTGGAAACTACTACGTTACCGAATTAATTCAATTCAGTTTCATCGTAGTTGAACAGAAATCATCATAAAGGGTCTTTTCTGAAATCCAGATGTTTTATTAAACTTTAAGTTTTATTATGTTTTCATAAAATCCACAATGTTTACTCCAGATTCAAGATTTTCCAGTATTTTTTAACTTCTCACACTAAAGGGGCTCAAAGGCCTGGAAGGGTTTAAGCATACACTGATCAGCCATACAGTCATGATCACTGATACCGTAGGTTAAGTGAACAACCTTAATGGCCAATTATGCACCAGGAAACTGGTGACAGGATCACGGATACCAAAGGCTCACCCATGCCCATGTGTACCAAAGACAAGCCTGTCGGTCCCGATCCTACAGACAACACCATTCAACACAAATCACCGGAAATTGTCAATGGTGGCTGTGATAAAAGGGCACCAGAACCCCCAGTGCACCACATCCTGCTGTACACAGGGCACTGCGGAGGGGCCTGAAGCCTATCCCAGGAGGCTTAGGGCACGAGGAGGGGTACACTCCGGACGGGGTGCCTATCCATCGCAGGGCACACACACACATTCACAAACTATCTGCAATTTGGGAACGCCAATTGGCCTAAACTGGACTGTGGGAGAAAAACCAGAGTACCCAGAGGAAACCCACCAAGCATGGGAAGAACATGCAAACTCTGTGCACAGAGAGACGGGAAACGAACCCGGACCCTGGCGGTGCAAGGCGACAATATAGGTTTTAACATTTAACTAAATTAATTAGTTAGTGGCACAGAAAAATAATGAAATATGAGATGTTCAGACAATTTGAAGCTGACATCCAGTTAACCTGACATACATTAGTACAATACTATACTGTATATACTGTACAGTCCAAGTTTAACCTCACTGCACAGGAGATACAAGTAAATTTCGTAGAGAGCGACACACGAGGAGGAATTTGACTGTACACTTCCATTAAAGAAAGGAAAACCCTTACTGAAATAATTTAACACTGACCAGACCTATAATAAAATATTCAATAAACACAGACTAATGGAAATCAGTTCTTGCTTTTGAACTAAAGCTATTTCTGTGACCCTTGTGTGTTTTACTTTCTTTTATGGAAGAGTTTTAACTCACTCCTATTACTCACAGTGGTCCTAACATCTTACAGGTCAGAGTTGCACATTGCACATGTTGGTCTAGACTGTGTACAAACACGTCTGTCTGGTGTGCTAAAAAAGATGGTGTGACAAATCGTATGTAGGATTTAATTACTAGCACTTATCGTGAGTCCCGGAACATACAGTACGGTAAGAGGAGAAAAGTTGTCTAAAGTAATATTATACTGCAAAGAATGATACTGTAGCATCTTAGCAAGTAAAATATTCAAAAATTGATTATAAAACTATTTCTAATTACAAAAAAACAAAAAAAAGTTTATTGAAGCTTATCTCTAGTCAAATGTTACTAAAACAGAAAGCGAAAAATGTCATAATTGAAAGTATAATGTAATTTTGCTAGTTTTTGGAAATTTGATTTCCTAAAAGAAAAATTATTTTGCAATTTTTTTGCTATCTACTCACTCCCTCCCTCCCTCCCTCCCTCACTCACTCACTCACTCACTCATCGTCTATACCACTTTATCCTGTATTCAGGGTCACGGGGACCTGAAGCCTATCTCATAAGACTCAGGACACGAGGCGGGGTACACCCTGGACAGGGTGCCAATTCATCGCAGGGCACACACACACACACATACTGTACACACTCTCACACACTCATTCACACACTACGGGCAATTTGGGAACGCCTATTAGCCTAACCTGCATATCTTTGGACTGTGGGAGGAAACCGGAGTACCCGGAGGAAACCTTTTGCTTTATATAATTTCTTAAAATAAAATGACAACAAATTATATATATATATATATATATATATAAATATCAATATAAATCTTGTTTTAAGTCAGAAGTTACTAAAACTGCAGGGTAAAACTATTCGCTTGTTACATTTATTTCATTAATTATTTCATTAATTAATCATTAATAATATTTAATTATTTGCCAATAGCACTTAATAACACTTGACTAGAAATAGGCTTACTAATCTTATATTTGAATTGTGGTAATTTAGATAGTGGAATTATAGATAGTGAAAAATGTTTTAATAATCTTAAATTCCGGGGCGGGGTAGCTGAGTGGTTAAGGCATTGTCTACAAAATGCCATAAATGTAAATTTGTGGATTTACATTATTTTATGGATTTAAAGATAGGTTTGCCTAGACTCAAGAATATTTCACTGGTTTAGAAATTATTTCTTTGTAGTGTACTGATAATAAACTCTTATCAGGAAAGATTGTAGAATAAGTATCTAATTCATTATATGAGGCAATGGTGGCGTAGTGGTTACCACTGTGGTCTCATCCCTCACGGGGTCGAACGTTCCCAGGGTCCCCTGAGATAGGCTCCTTCTGTGACCCTGTACAGGATGAGAGGGTCCAGGGTGCACCCCACCTCGTCCCACAAAGCCGTAGATTCAGAGAACGATTCAGTGGGGAGAAAAGCTTTACAGTATACAGGTGTACAGGTTAAGACAAACAGTACGTAGTGTGTTGAAAGTGTGATCGGATCCATGTCAGACCATGGAGGTAAAATCTTTTTTTCTTTTTTTTTTTAAATAAAGAAATTTAACTCATTTTTTTTTCTAATTGTGTCCTGACCCAAAAGCCAGACAGCTCATAGCATAAAGTGTAACTGGTCATAAATCTTGCGCTTGAGAAACGACCCTGAACTGTGAATACTGTGTGTATACAGGTGGGAGCATATCTGTGTCAGTGAGTGAGTGAGTGTGTGTGTGTGTGTGTGTGTGCAGCTCAAAGCACAAGAATGAGTTATAACATCATCAGTCAAGGTTTGTCTACCAAAAGACCTTGTCACTGAGGCCAACCCAGTTCCAGTCTAACCCAAGCACTGATATTACACTCACTGGCCACATCATTAGGTACACCTTGCTACAGCAGTACTGGGTTGGGCTGCAGAACTTGCCTTAATTCTTCGTAGAATAGATTCAACAAGGTGACCTTTTGTGACATGCTGCGTTATCCTGCGGTCGTAAAGGGATGTCACGGAGCTAAAATCATCTCAAACTGGTTTATTGAACATGACAGTGAGGTCACCACAGTCAACAGATCTCAGTCCAATAGAGGACCTTTGGGATGTGGTGGAACAGGGGATCCGCATCATTAAACGTCTGACTGTGGCATTTAAACGATGCTCAGTTGGTACGAAGCGAAGTTTACCAAGAACGTCTCCCACACAGTGCGCCAATCTTCCCCTCACCATTACACCAGCACCAGTCTGAACCATCGATACGAGGCAGAATGGATCCGTGCCTACCGTCCGTCTGCTACAGTACGTTGCAGAAGAAATCGAGTCTCATCAGACCAGGCAACGTTTTTCTAAGCTTCTATTGTCCAATTTTGGTGAGCTCATGCGATGGTAGCCTCAGTCTCCTGAGCAAGGCGAAGTTCTTAGCTGACCGGAGTGGGAATGGGTCTGGTCTTCTGCTCCTGTGGCCCCTCTGCTTCATATTTTGATGCGTTCAGAGATGCTCTGCAGCAGACCTTGGTTGTAATGAGACGATATTTGAGTTACTGTTGCCTTTCTAGCAGCTCTGGCCGTTCTCCTCTGACCTCTGGCATCAACAAGGCATTTTCACCCAGAGAACTGACACTCGCGGGATATTTTCTCTATTTCAGACCATTCTCTGGAAACCCTAGAGATGTGTGTGTGTGTGAAAATCACAGTAGATCAGCGGTTTTAGAAAATACCCAGACCAGCAACGTTTAAAGTCACTTCAATCACCTTTCACCTTTCTTGACGTTCGGTTTGAACTTGAACCGTCTTGACCACGTTGAGTTGCTAATAAATTGTTACTTACCCCCCCAAAAAACTACTTATTTACCTAAATAAATTGAGTTGCTGCCATGTGATTGGCCGATGAGATATTTGTTTTAACAAGCAGTTGAACAGGCGTACCTAACGAAGTGTCTGGTGAGTGTACAGTATATACATATGTGTATTGTGTGTGTGTGTGTGAGAGAGAGAGATATAGCGAAAATGAGAGAGAGAAAAAAAAAAGTTTTTTGATGAGGGACTCATTGAGTAAACGTACAGTACTGTATGATTTAAGACTCGGTGCATGTCCGTGTCTAAGTGCGTTCTGTGTTCAAACTGAAATACCATCGACCCCGACTCTCTATTTATAGACCGCGGCCAATCAATATCAGCAAGCAGTGGTTTAAGAGCGACCCCGATCACTGTAATAAGGCCGCGAGGGACTCGGTGCACCATCGCCCTTCACAAAAGCGAAATCAGTCATTACTGGATCTCTCTCGGAACGAGACCTCGTCGTTTCACCCGGGCCTAATTACTAACAGCTTGTGTATAAATACAGCGTGTCCTTGCTGTCACAACGATCTGATTGGCGCGACAGTCTGACACGGTTCACAGTCGCACCTCCTTATCAGATACATTCGAATCAATTCCACATCCCGTGTCTCTCTTTTCTCTTCACAGAAAAAAGCCAATTATTATTATCATTATTATTATTATTATTATTATTATGGCTTAAGAATCCACTCGTCAGTGATTAGCCGTGTCTTCTGTCGCTGGTTTAGGGTAAAAAACTGATTTTATTGCATCAGGAAATCATGATGAAGGTTAAATATTTTCAAAAGAAGAAACTTAAAAGTGCTTTATTATTTTATTATATAAACATATATATATATATTGTGATCAGATCTCAACATGAATAAAGAATTTGCAACACTGGCAAGAAATATTTTCATGACCTTCGGCACAGGCGTACTCAGATTGGGTGCGGTGGAGAAACATACCTTATCATAAGGTGTGTATAAGCATGCTCCTGCATCACCCAGGCGGTTTTTGGTTTATTAGAAAACTATGGGCAACCAAAATATAATTAATATAGACAGCTAATCATTGTTATTCCTTTTCTCCATAGCTGGGTTTTTTTGTGCAGCCAGGAACACATCAACCAGTGGTTTAATTAAAAGCAATATACAGTACAAACTACTTTTTCAGCTTCACTGCTTTTTATGCCATGCTATATTAGTGCTATATACAGTATGTGCAAAACAAAAAAACTGTGTCATATTACACTATTTAACGATGCACCAATTCTTAACAGCAAGCATGTGGAAGAAGAAGAAGAAGAAGTTCATCTGACTCTGACCTAAGACTAGGCTTCCCATCTCTTCATAAAAACCACGCCGTCTGCGTTATGATTGGTTACAAGAATTCAGCCTCGTCCATGCTTTACTACTTGCTCTTGCAGCTATCTTTTTCTTTCTTTCTTTTTTTTTTCTTTCTTTCCTTCTTTTCACTCAATTTCATGAACCTTGCTTGCTCTGCCCAGAGACAACAGGTTTGGGAAGGTAAAAAAAAGGAAAAACATAAAGGTTGTGGAACAATATGTATGCAAATGATGTCGTCCGGATGCGCCACCGGGGAATACACCCTCACCGATTATGATTTATGGAAATTCATCGGCCACTTATATATTCTTTAATTGAGCAAAGCGCACACAGTTTGTTTGTTTTGTTTTAAATAACGATTTACACTTTTGTGTTTGCATGATCCATATTTGCGGTGGTTGCGAAACAGTAAAATAAAGAAAGAATGATGAACTCCAAGCTAAATCAAATAAAGCCAGGTGGATTTGCGTGTGTTTTCCTCCAACACTATAAGCTTATGAATCAGAAATTACTTTAAATTGCGGATTTCTGCTTTTTTTTTCACTTTTTAAACCTGTTGTGGTGATTGATGCGTTATTACAGTATTACAGCTCTCTTCTTCTTCTTCTTCTTCCTCTTCTGCACGCTCGCGGAAGGTAGAAGGCGGGAATCAGTGCTGTAGGTGCGCCTTGCGATTCCAAGTGCACTGAAATGGACAGTTTCAGTCTGATAAATCACTGAAGACAAAAGACAAAAGCCTTGGAGCAGTGGAGAAATGGTAACTTCCTGGATGTTTTCATAGATTCCTTGATTCCTGGAGCATCTGTTCTGTTCTGCATGTCCACACTAGAGAGATCTGGTTTGCCTTTTAAAAAGAACAGCCAGACAAGCGCTCTCTCTCTCTCTGACGGCGCCAAACTTGACACATGCACCCTTGGCCAAGATGATGGTTAGAGCCTTGGATTCGATTTCAAGTACTGCCATTTGCTCATCACTGGGAAAAAAAAACAAAAATGGCACGCCTATTTAAAACTGAACAGTTCTCACTACTTACGGACATCTGGTCACATACTGTAGAACTGGACATTTTTGAAGGGTACGAGATTAAATTATTCCAGCTTTACTACACCACTGGGTAAACAGGAGGCGAAAAAAGATGCCACGGAGACAGCAGCGGAAGCAAATATTAGCCTCCGATATGTTTGTCTAGAGACCAAATAACAACCTGGGAGACTGTACCGTGTAGGTTCTCGTTGTGATATTTATTTTAGGGCAATCCATGAATCGCCGTCAGAGTACACATGTGAGCGACAACAGTCCAGGATGAATCATAATCATATCCAAAGGACAGAATTCTGTTTTCTTAGGAGCATAACGTTTGGACATTGGACAGATTAAAAAAAAGGTCATGTGGTCGGGTGAGTCCAGATTGACTTTATTGCAGAGACATGGGCGTGTCAGGGTAAGAAGGGAAGCACATGAAGCGGTCATGCATAGTGTCCACTGTACAAGCCTATGGAGACAGTGTTATGATCTGGGGTTGCATCAGTCGCTCAGGTCTAG
Organism: Clarias gariepinus; assembly: GCF_024256425.1. Classification (NCBI taxonomy): domain Eukaryota; kingdom Metazoa; phylum Chordata; class Actinopteri; order Siluriformes; family Clariidae; genus Clarias; species Clarias gariepinus. The sequence goes on along the minus strand of NC_071109.1, from coordinate 5,736,939 downwards.
ACTCAGCAACGTTATGGGGCAATAAAATGAAGTCAGCTGACGACCTGAATGTCTACCCTGTTGGCCCGGACAACAGTATTCCAGGACTCCAAGGGTGGTTCTGGGGTCATGAGCAATCATTTTCACACATGAACTGGACACCACATTGAACCATAATCAAAGCTAAAGGTGATCGAATGGAGTATTATAGTGTGTGTGTGTGTGTGTGTGACTTTGCATTTGGCTGGGCAGTTTATAAAATGTTCATGCTACAGACTAACATCTGACATAGCAATGAGATGAAAGTATACACGAGAACACGAGAGATAAATGCAAGTGTTTATGAGGAGGGTTTGCAAAATGGAAACTTTTTGTAACAATGCCAAATCAGCTAGCTAGTTGTAGTAACGCTAGCTGATGACAATTATGTTAGCTAATGGCAGTAACGCTAGCTGATGTAGGTTTAACAAATAGCTGATTTTATATGTATTTCATACATTTATACAAAAATGTTTTCAAAAATACATTAAAAAAATTAGGTCTGATTAGGTGTGACAGTCAGTCAGATCAGTTGTGTGTCTTAAGGTACGTAAGTAGTAAAAGGGAAGACAAATTACAAATTAGCAATCGGTGTCGTACACGTGGCATCGGGTCACATCAGGTCACATGATAATGAAAATCTTGAAGTAATTAAATGATATGATGTAATAAAAAAAAAAAAACTTTGCTTTGTCATAATTCCTCTTCTTCATGTCGTCTCCACTGATATGCATTTTTCAAAACCCGCATAAACACAGCTTAAGGAACCCACCCCTTTATGTCCCGGTGCCCGGCCTTGTACCGTAGTCCAATACTAAACGTCAGAATCATGTATTCTGATCCCTATAAAGAATCTGCAGCATTAATCAAAGTGTTTAGTCTCATCACTCCTGCATAACGCTGTGTTCCTCCACTCCAGCCGTGTAAAGAAACACAATCTCCTACACTGTGTTTCACCTTTTTAATGACTAGCCATTTTAATGGGATTATCTCAGGCGGATTTCAGCACCGCGGCAGATGTCCGGTGTGTGTCGTTCCCTCTGCAGGGTTTCACGGTCATTGGTGGTTATCAAATTTCCGTTTGGTTTAGGAACACATTACCTGATCACATGTTTGCATAAAAAAATACTTCTTTTTCAGATGCAGAGTAACCGAAATGATAAAACTTATGGCACAGTACAGTGACGCGCTACAGGGCAGAGTTAGCTCAGTGATTAAAGCATTGGACTTCAGTTCAGAAGATCACAGGTTCAAATCCCCCACAACCACCAAGTTGTCCCTGTTGTCCACTCCTTTAATGGCACATGTTTAAGCCATTGAAGGAGTTCCTGGGAGGCCGGGGTATCAGACGGGGTACAAGCAGTCTGATCACTGAGAAAACTTTCTACCTTGATAATATCCGAGTGCTAATGAGAGTTCAACAGCGGCAAAGCTTTTTACACAAAGTCACGTTTGAAAAAAAAAAATCCATGAAGGAATAATCAAGATGTTATTCTAATGTAAACAAACAATAATTGGTCAAGGGAAAAAAAAAAAAAAGGAAAGACCGGAGTTTATCTCTGTGATGAAATTTAATAACCGACTTTAAAGAGGGTTATTTTTCTCTCATCCAATTTGTACACGACGCTAAGCAATATTTAATTCTCCTCACTTCACTGCACAGGTAATGCCCTCTAATCCGACAACACCGTGACTCCCAGAGAGAGAGAGAGAGAGAGAGAGAGAGAGAGAGAGAGATACTGTGGCTTGTGCAGAACGTACAGAATGCCGTAGCCGCTGCGCTACATGCTACACTGCTGACGCTTAACTACACCAAAACTCCACCCGTGACATTTACAGCTAATTACAATTAACTACACTCTCCCTGAACATTTGATCATATAGTAATAAAATATTATTTAAATTAAGCATACTGTACCTGAGAAAGTGAGAAACACAAATGACAGGAAAGACCTTCCTTGCTCACCTCTTTCTTTTCCTTCCCCTCTTTTCTTTCCTTCCAATCCCTCCCTTCTTCCTCCCTCCCTCACTTCCTTCCTTCCTTCCACCATTGCTTCCTTAATTCTACTCTTCTCTTCCTTCTTCTTTCCATCTCTTCCTCTCTTTCTTCATTTCCTTCCTTCTTCTGTTCCTCCCTTCCTTCATCTATTCATTTCTTCCTTCTTTCATTTCTTTTTCTCTTCTTTTTCTCTTTTTCTATCCTTCCTTTCCTCCATCCCTACCCTCCATCATACCCTCCTTTGCTTCTCTCTCTCTCTCTCTCTCCCTCCCTTCATTCCTTCCCTTCTTCATTTCTCTCTCCTGACTCCTTTCCATCCTTCCTTCTTTTTATTCTGACAGTAGTATGTTAACTCAAAACAAAAAATGTGCATCAAAAAGGGTTTGGGTAAAGAGTCTCCAGTCTCAACACATTCCCCTCTTTTTAGGTCACTTTTGGTATGTCCTGACCACTGAGGACCTCGGAACATCCTACAAGAGCTGCAGTTTTGGAGTTGCTCTGAACCAGTTGTCTAGCCTCCACAATCTGGTCCTTCTCACATTTACAATATCTCCTTACAGTGTCACCTGGAAGTGGACGGGATACTGTACATTACTGTAGGCAGAAAGTGAATATTTTATTCCTGAAGTTGTGGTGTGATGGAATCCGAAAAAAAATGGGCAAGCATAAGGATTCAATTTCTAAATTATGATGGCTAGACGAACTGGATCATACGTGTCCATCAGACGGCTATGAATATGAAATCGGTTTGTTCCAGGTTCATGGATCGCTCATTTGGGATTAACTCTGTGACGACCCAGCATCCATTGTTTAACTGTTGTCAAACTGAACACGAGCAAAGGATGGAATACACTGCTTTCCCTCCACACTTGACTAAAGTAGCGGTACACACAAGCCCCATGGAGAGCGCTTCAATCCCCGCAAGAGTTCATTAAAGAGCCTTGTTCAAAAAAAAAAAAAAGAAAGAAGCCAGAACAACCCAGCGAAAGCAGGCGGTGGCAACAAACAACTTATGAATTCATTCTGAAAACGTAGCCTCAGTGCTTCTCGGTTCCACCACACCAAACACACGCTGGCTTCCCAACACCTACTGGATAATGCCTCGTAGCCAGACACCGGCACGGAGAACCTAATAACAATATTCATCGAGCTCCTTTTTTTTTTGTTCTAGCGGAAGGAACGGGGTGTAAAGGAAGAGAGGGGATGGGATCCTTCCATCCTCATTTTTTTTTTCTCCTTCCTGAGAGCCGGCTCACTCGCTATCCAATTCTAATGAAGTGGGTCTCACTGTGGTGGCAGTGAAAATTGCCTTTTGGTCCCTGCATGATCATGTGAGAGTGTGTGTCCCAAACTCATGAGTTAGGTTTTTTAGTAAGTGACTACTGAGCCTCTGCGTGTGTGTGTGTGTGTGTGTGTCTGTGTGTCTAGCCTATTATCACATTCAAATACAAGCTGTCACTGCATAAACGGCGCACAAAGCACAGCTGACACGCAAAGCTAAGTAAATATCTCATAGGCACAAACAGGCACGGTTTTAAATACCGCTAGGACTACGCACAGACACAACCTACGCTATCCTCACCTTTGCGTAAATACTGAAGAAAAGGACTACGCTAGCAATATTTTCATGCTAATCTGAGTTCTGAAACGTAAAACTCTACAATAAAATCATTGAACACACCGACTTATTGTCGCGTTATGCTCATCTACATTATGCTAGCTGCTTTGCTAGCCTTTTCACCCTATGACACGGCGCTTCTGTAAGGTCTTAGCCACACAGTGTCCACAATTACACACACATGCACACATACACGGACTGCTAAGCGAGTCAATGGTGAAGGAGGTGCTTCAATTAGCACAGTACTAATATTACTGCTGCTGTGTGAGGCGAGGCGAGGCGAGGCGAGGCAGCACGGCTAATGGAGCAGCCAGGCTGTTAAGGGAGCTGATTTATTGTTGCCAGCTTGGTTGAGACAGCCGGGAAGAAAGCGTATAAGAGCTGAGCTGAGCGTACTGCTAATCCGTGCTCGTTGTACTGGATACATTGGGTGTTCCGCATGAAAAAGTGTTTCTTTTAACAAGTTAATATGTTTTTATTTTAAATAAGGAACAAGAAGGAAAAATCTTGTGCACTGTAGGAAGCGAACGTCCCAAGACTGGAATTTTTGCCTGATGTTTATCTCATCTTAAAACCAATTATGAAAAAAGCTACCTTTAAATCAAGGTGTTTGAATCTGTTTTTAACGTGGATTCTATTTGAATATTGTACGTCTTCTGTATTACAATACTTTATAAGATTAAAACTCAACATTTTCTTCCAATTTGCAAGACCAAGTTAGCCAACAAGGACTACTTCCTCCAAATATAGAACTATAGAATCGTTAAAAAAAGTTAAAAAATAAAAAATAAATTTAAACCAAGAACCACCAAGCCATAGTACTGTACATGATACCTGTTTTTAGAATCCCAAGTGAGTCACTGCTCTTTCAACAGCGAAGACGCCTGTCCCCAAAATCCCAACCCAACACATACAGCCTGGGAAAGATGACGGCTAGCATGGGCTTGTATCTCAAGACACATGAAGTCATCTTCTACTGCTCATGCTGCTATACAGGGCAGTGCAACACACTGAGAACATCTGGTCTCTACCTTATATGTGGGGAAAAGACATCTTGTAGCATCATACTAAAAAAGACTTAAGGCTGTATTTGGGGCCAAAGATGCTTCAACAACAACAACAACAACAACAAATGTCAGGTGCTTTTTGGCAAACTCCAGGTGACCGTCATGTACCTTTTACTGAGGAGTGGCTTACTGTACGTCGGGCAACTTTACCATACAGGCGTGATTGGTGGAGTGCTGCAGGGATGGTGGTTTTTCTAGAAAGTTTCACACAGAAACACTGGAGCTGTTTCAGAGGGACCATCAGGTTCTTGGTCACCTCCCTGACTAAGGCCCTTCTCCCCTGATCGCTGACTTTGGCCAGGCGGCCCACTCTCGGAAGAGTCCTGGTGGTTCCAATGTATTGATGATGGAGGCCACTGTGCTCATCCTGTCTCAGCGGTCTACAAACAATTCCTTGGATCTCATGGCTTGGGTTTGTGCTCTAACATAACTGTGGGAACTTTATATAGACATGTGTGTGTGTCTTTTGAAATAATGTCCAACCAACTTAATTAACCCCCGGTGGACTCCAATCGAGTTGTAGAAACATCTCAAGGATGATCAGTGGAAACAGGATGCACATGAGCTCAATTTTTGTTGTCATGGCAAAGGCTGTGAAAACTTACTGTATGTACATGTGATTTTTTTTTTTGTTTCTCATTTTAAATACATTTGCAAAGATTTCCTACAAAGTTTTTTTGATGTTGTCATTGTGCGGTATTGTTTGTATAATTTTGAAAAAATAATAAATGCAATCCATTGTTTTGCTATGTTTGCTATGTGGAAAAAGTGAAGCGCTGTGAATACTTTCCGGTAAGCCACGTAGGTGAGCTTACAGATGCACGTGACCGCCTTGCTGGATTGTAACTGAAGAGGAAAAAATGTATTTTGTATCACAGCAGCTTAGTGTCGTCTCTGATCTCAACCGTAGCAGGTTTGAATCCTGCCACCGTTGTGTGTGCATGGCGTTTTCATGTTCCCCCAATGGATCATGGGTTATGTCCCAATCAGCCTGTATTATATGACTGTGTGTGATGGATTGGCACCCTATACAGGTTGTAACCAGTGTTGGAGGATGTTACTTGTTACATTACAGCATTACTTTCCGATAAAAGTAACTAGTAGTTCAAGTACTTTTCCATTGCAGAAAATAAAAAACTCCTTTGTGATTCCTCATGCATGTTGTTTTAGTCAAGACCTTTATAATAATTCTACCATCATCACTCAGCGAAAATTGGCCCATAATCTGTTAACTACTAATACACCTGTCTCACCTATGCGGTTTCGCGCGGTGGCCGTAAGTACGGTTCATCTTGATCCACCGCGAGTTTTGGAGCTGTGATTAGGTTTCATCTTTCTGCGTGCTGGTCCTCATATAGTCGAACCGCATAGGTGAGATAGGGGTATAACAGCAGGAATAACAGAGGGGGGCGTGTTATCGGGGGCGGGGCTTGCAGAACGACTTTCACACACACACTAAGTGATAAATTGTCATTTTTGAAAAAGTAACTAAATAACTGAGTACTTAAATGGCGGGCGTTAGAGTACTTGGATTACTCGTTACACATATTACACCCAACACTGGTGTAACTCACCTTTCGCCCAGCCTTCCCAAGGATAGCTCGCAGGCCCCTTCAACCATATACAGTACAATCAGTATAAACAATAGATGGAAGCGAATTCATGGATAGCTGTGGTGTTGTCAGACTTTAAACTCATGATCTTCCAAAGCCTTTCAGTTGAGCCACTTGGGAGCTCAACCACCTGAGATTACGTAATGATCTGCCTATATACCTGCTTTCATTGAAGTACAAAGGGTGTTCAGGTCCAATCAGTTATCAGAGTAAGAAATCCCTTTATTTCTCTATATAATCCCCTGATACACTAATGCACTTATCCTAGAGTTTCTCTTGTGATTGGACACCATCAAGTTAGAAAGTTTTCTCAGTATGTTGGAGCCATGATCGGACTGCGTGCTTCAAGTCTGAAACATTGGCCTCCCAGGAACTCCTTCATTTGGCAGTCTGTAACACAATTTGCCAACAAGTTGTCCATCAATTCTCAGGGATCAGACGTTCTACTCGCTGGTTGTTTAAGGGAATGACTGTAGTGGGCTCCGAACCACCTTTGCTGGGATCGTCATTTACGACGTACAGCCTTCTTTAAAACATTTGAACGAAATAAATGTGCTTGAAGTCTTCTATAAATGTCAATCGCTTTTACGCCGTCATTCACCACAAATCCTGGGTTGAATTCAATGCCCATTGTATAATAACATAATCTCATAAATGCTCATGATTGGCACATCGATTCTTTAAACCACTCAATTATGCTCTGTTGCAGAAATGCCTGAGTTTAATAAGGATTATAATTCCACATCTGTCTGGAAGGTAAAATATTAAACATTCAAACAAAATGATTAAGTACTTACTGTTTATAAAGTGAAGTGTACACAGATTAGGATTAAGAAACAAGATCTTCAGTTGTGAGTGCGCTGCCAAGAACTTGAAAATAAAATGACATAATCCTTCATTAAAAGGTAACACAGGTTGTTATTATTGCTTGAAGGCTGATGTGATAAGAACACATAACACATAGAAGAGTGTACTAATTAAATCCAAATTAGGTGACATTAACACTGTTTATTAAAAGCATGCATGTGTTACAAATTAAATAACATACACTATACAGCATGTGACTTTTGCACACTTATTTATGAACTTTATGATTTATTTATCTATTTTTGCCTTTAATATCACACACAAACATCTGGACCAACCATGTCATTTATGGGCTCGGAATAATTATCTGGTGACCAAACTGGCCAGAATAAACAACAAAACAATATTACTGCTGAAAATATTCTCCTACGAGACAAGAACTCCAAAACGGCTTTAGCTTGAATTAAGTCAGCGATTACACACTTTATAAGACGTGCTGAATTTTCAACCATGTAATAATCCCTGTCTTCTCCGCATGCTAGAATCGATCAAAGGTTTAAAGCAGATGGCTGCCCCACCAATCAACTGGTACTGCTCTTACTTCCCTGCGTCTCTCTGAATACCTTTACAAGGATACGCTGACTGAAGTGTGTGAATGTCAATGTGTAAGATAATGTGGTTGCACATTTGAATAAATGAAATATTTATGCCACCGTTTCAAATTAAAATTCAGCATACAGGATCTGGGGAACACATTAGAACATTGCTAATAGGATCATTTCCATATAATGCTGTCAGAGACAGATAGAAGGGCAAGCCCAGGTCGCTCATGAGAGCTTCCTGAATGGGGGGGAAACCTGACTGCTCCGGGTGCACCTGGAACTCCCAAAGCTTACTGAATAATAACTCTGATCCCCAGGGTTATTGATAGGTGCCACCTAATGATGTGCTTGTCTATTTAGAAGATGATACACCATGCATCATGGCATCATCGACTATATTATATATGAAAGATAGATTTAAATCAAGAGAGATTCACTGCAATATATAGCTGTTATATACTGTATTGTGCACATGGTAGGAAAAATAGCTCTGAAAAGACTTTGATTGACATGTATGATGGCAACGGCCTTTGAGTCAGAAACCCGCCCCCTCCTTATGCCACGCCCTCTTTCCTGAACCATGATCTGAGAATTACTGACACAAATGCCACACCAGCTTCAGGGATCAGAACTCACAGACGCACACTTTTTCTAAAAAAAGGCCACGCCTACTTTAATAAAACTGACATCGATCAGCCACACCTCTTTCACCAGGACACACAAGGAGAAAATGCTGTGTCTCCTTGACCTTGGACGGACAGATACACAGGCCACACCCTCTCCACTATAACTCATGCAAACCACGCCCACTCAACACTGAGTCTGACGAATGGAAAAACTCCTTGGTATGGGCAAGCATAAGGATCACAGGTAAAAAGGCCACGCCTCCTTTATTAGAACTAACTGACACAAAGACCACACCGCTTTACCTGACAGGTTCTGTATAAAGGCCACGCCTCCTTCATTTGAACTAACTGACACAAAGACCACACCTTTTCACTGGACAAATAAAAAAGGCCACGCCCTTTTTATCAGAACCAACCAGAACAAAGACCACGCCTCTTCGCTAGACAGGTAAAAAGGCCACGCCTCCTTTATCAGAACTAACCGGAACAAAGACCACACCTCACCCCCCTTAATGGGCAGGTAAGAAAGGCTATACCTCTTTTATTTAAACTTACTGGCACAAAGACTATACCTCTTTACTGGACAGGTAAAAAAAACCCACCACGCCTCCTTTATTAGAACTAACAGAACAAAGACCCACCAAAACCTCCTTGGTACGGACAAAAGCGTAAGAACCACGCCTCTTCACTGGACAGGTGAAAAGGCCACACCTCCCTCTTTAGAAACTAACTGACACACAGACCAGTCACAGAACAATCATACCTCCTCCACTGGAACGGAAGAGTCACAAAGACCACGCCTACTTCATTGGAACTGACTTGACACAAAGCCACACCTAACAAGCACAGGCCACGCCTCCGTTACTGACATTGACTGACAAACAGGCCGCACCTCATCACTGAGACAGAACACCCCCGGGTTTTCATTTCTCCCTTTTAAAATGACTTTATCCTTATATTAAAAATGTGTCAATCATTATTTATTATTATTGATCGGCTATCGATCAGAAGGGTTGAATTAGACGAATCGCTTCGTCGACGGCCAGTGCTGTGCCGTTTATGAACTGGACCGTAATCACATTTTGTCAGCTCATGTCTTCATCACAGCACACCTCATCGCAATCCTCCAAACACTGGCTCACGGAAGATATTGGATTTCTTCATCTTAAGCCTCTGTTTTGGATGTAATCGCGCTAGAGCTGTCATACAATACCCTCTTGTCCGTCTCCCCAAAGACAAAAGGGTAATGAAAAGCTGTGTGCTCGAACTCCCTTTTTTAAACGAAATATGCCCAGATCTGAGCTATAAACATCTGCAGCAAGCAGGAGCAACAACCATTTCACTATCTGTTTAAAGAGCGACAGAATAATAAAAAAAAACCTACATTAATAGGAAACATTTATTTCCCTTTCGAATAAACTCGTAAATGGTTTAATCAGGCGTGGTAGCAATCAGATCGTCCAAGCAATGCTCCATTTAGCTCTAAATCCAAGCTATAATTAATCCCTAGGTAATTTACAGTGTTACAGTATAAGTGTCACTACTAACCGTGTCATTATTGTTTTTCTTTTTTTTCTTTTTTACATTATGTGTGTATCAAAAGCATGCTTGGTGTTGTGGTGAGTTTTATTTTGCTCTTAATATCATCCCGTTTAACACGGTATGAAGAAGAATGTAAAAAACCCAGAGTTTTAAAAGGTCTTAAGTTATGTATAATGTCACGGCTATCATGCTAATCATGGCTATCAGCTGGACCAATCAGAGGCCAGGATACAATCTTTTATATTCTTTAGACTAATCCTGGGCTTATTCCATTTATTGGGCAATTTCAGGCATAACCACCCAGACAGTCAACAGAAAATGCACGTGTGTGTGTGTGTGTGTAAGTGTGTGTGTGTTAAATAATCTCATCAGCAAATAAGTCGTCAGTCTTTGTTGGATGAAATTAACTTTGTGTTAAGAATCATCTATTATTAATTGCCCGAGGCGCAGGCCGCTTCAGTCAGACGGCCCTTAAAAAGGTCTCCTGCTTTCAAATCCTGACAGAAAACATTCAGAATCAAAGAGCAGCTAAACTTCTGAAAACCCTCTTTGTGTCTCACTCAAAGCACGACTCTGATCTTGATTGTGATGATATTATGCTTTTATTGGTGACGCACAAAATAAATAATAAAAAAAAAACATACAACTGAAGAATATTTAAGCTTTGTAGGTCTTTTAAAATCATGGCAGTGTTTCCCAGGAGACATTCCGCTTGTCAAGTCACGTCCTCGACAGCGATGAGGACTAATTAGCATTTTACCATTTAGCTTCTGCATTCCGTCATGCCGACTGCTAAACAAAAGAAAGTAAAAAGAAATAAAGGGAAAATATAGAAAGGAGCATATAACATATCACTATTAAAAAGAAAGAGCAAGAAACTGAAAGAAAAAGAAAAAAATAGGAAATAAAGAAAGGGGTCTACAGACTAATTGCATTATACATTTAAAAAAAGAAAAAAAGGATAGCATATAATAAGATAAAAGAAAGGAAAAAAACAAAGAAAGACAAATAGAAATGCTGGACAGGTTAAAAAAAGGAAGAAAGGAAGGAAGGAAGAAGGGAAGAAAATATAAGTATATGTAGTATAACAAAAAAATGAAAGGAAGAAAACAAAGAAAGGAAGAAAAAAGAAGAAAAAATATATAAATAAAGAATTTAAAAAAATAAATAAATAAAGAATTTAAAAAAGAAAAACAAGTCAACAGACAAAGAAGGATAGAATAAGATATAATACAAGAAAAAAGAAAGAAAGAAAAAAAGAAAGAAAACAAGTGAACAGACAAAGGATAGATAGAGATATAAAAAAAGAAAGATAGATAGATAGAAATGCTGGACAGGCAAAAGAGAAGGAAGGATAGAAGGAAAAAAGTAAGAAAGAAGGAAAGAAGGAGGATATAATTACATGTAGTATAACAAAAGGAAGAAGAAAGGATTAAAACAAAGAAAGGAAGAAAAAAGAAGCAAAAAATGAATAGAACAACAAAAAAGAAGGTCAACAGACAAAGAAGGATAGAATAAGATATAATACAAGAAAAAAGAAAGACAAAAATAAATAAAGAGAAAAAGATAGGAGTAAAAAAGAAAGAAAGAAAAAGGAACGAAAAAAAAAGAAACAAGTACACAAACAAAAAAGGATAGAATAAGAAATAATATAAGAAAGAAAGACAGTGAAAAAGAAAAAATAAAAATAAGAAAAGAAAGAAAAGGTGAACTTTATGAAGAGGATGAGGTGAATGTTGAAATAAACAGAGAGAACATCTCACGTTTAAAGCTAGGGACTTCAGGCGGCTTGCTCGAGAACCCGATCAATCAGGTCCAGCCTGCACTTTTGCTCCTGGTGTTATATGATGTGCAGAACATCAGACTGATTCTAATCGGACGAGCAGCGTTCGTACAGGATCGTTACGTGGAGACAGAAGAGTGGATCTGGATTTTTTTATGACTCATGTGTTGGCAGGATGCGATGCCAAGCGCAGCGGTGTAGGACCAGGCTCAAAGTCACCAGGCAGAGGTTTGGGACGGAGCCAGCACAGTCAGAGGCAGAGCACTACAGGGGCATAGCGTGCTGCCAAGAGAGATGCCAAGCTCTGCAAACTCCAGTAGTGTGTCTTTGTGGAAAACCACCACCCACATAGCCTACCTCAGCTCTTTGTTATGAAACACAAAAATCCTTTATGAAAAAAAAAAAGAATTATTAAATATTAAATCGGAGAGGATTTCCCCTTCACTCGCCAGACAAAACACACAGGAAAAACAGATGGAGGAGCTGTCCATCTAGTGTCAATAGCAACTGGCTGTGGGAGTTGTTTCTTTACAAAAAAAAAGAAGAAAAGAAAAAAGAAAGAACGATCTGGAGGAACGATTGGTTGGGGACAGCAGACATTGGGGATCGTCTGGTCTGCAGAGAACCAGCGATATTCTGTACAGGAATATTTAGCATCTAGATAAAAAGAGACCAGGAAGGAAGAAAGGAAGGAAGGATGATAAGAAAAGCAAGTTAAGCAAGTTAGGAAAATGCTACCCTCTTTTTTTTGTTGTTGTTGTTGGAAAAACAACAGAAAAAAAGAGGGCAAAATTTGCTTAACTTGCGTAATTATCATCAAGGGAAAAAAAAGAACAACAAAGTTGAAAAAAGAAAAGGAAAGAAAGAAAAATTATAATTAACAAAAAAAATTTAAAGAAGGGTAAAATGTTCTCAATTGATTAAAAACTTAATTATTAGAAAAAAGAAACAAAGAAAAAAGGAAAAAAGAAAGACTGGGGAAAAATAAAAAAGTAGAAGAAAAACAAATTAAAGAGGACAGAAAGAATGAATGCTAATGTTATTTTCTCTATTGTTTTGAGGCTTAAATATAATCAAAGAAAGAAAAAAAGAAAGAAAAAGCTGTTGTGTCCATGACAATTAAAATGTTTTATATATATGAAAGTAACAAACAAAAGGAAAAAGGAGAATAAAGAAAAAAACAAAAAGAAGAAGAAAGTAAGTCTGTTATTTTATTTGTTGTTTACAGGCTTGAATACCATCAAGGAAGAAATAAAAAATTACATAAATGATACCTAACAATACATAAAAAAGAAAAAAAGATTGGAAAAAATGAAAAAATAAATAAATAAAAGAGAAAATAACAAGAAAGAAAGAATGTTCATGTTATTTTATCAAGAAAGAAAGAAAGATTAGAACATTAAAGAAAAACATTTAAAAAGAGAAGACTCTACTGTAGGTCCTGCCGTCTGTGGGCTGCCACACCCCAGACTACCCAGCCAGTGCATGCAGTGCCCGTCTCAAGCCCGGATAAAATGGGAGGGTTTTGTCAGGAAAGGCATCCGGTGTAAAACCTGTTTTAAGTTGTAGTGCGGATCAGATGGTCCGCTGTGGCGACCCCTCGACAGGAGCAGCCAAAAGAAAGTTATTTAAAAAGAGAACAGTACTGGAAAGAAAGAAATAAAAGCCTTTTTAACTGTTTCAACTGGGATAACTCTTCTCTGTAGCTGGAAAGTGTAGGAGAGGGGCCGAGTCACGCTACGTTACCGTGTGCCCAGTTATATAGCCGAGCATTTAAACCACAGCTTCACTCACTTTCCTGTTGTTTACTGAGCTAAAGAGTTTGTGAGAACAAGTTTGTGGACCTTGAGATTTAAAATGGAAAAAAAAAAAAAGAAAAGAAAAAGTATTTTATCCCTGTAATGATAACAAATCTGAAATAAGTAAGGATAAGTATTGCTGTGCCCCTCATAACCCGTCTAAACCTGAAGCAACTAGAAAATATAAAAATGATAAAAACAAAAATTGAGCCTGGAGCACAAAGAATGAGACGTAGTAGAAATGTATCCCAGCACGATAAACCAATAATATTTCCTAACAACGTGTCCTCGTCTGGTGACCCTGAAGCAGAAAACAGGGCTGAAACAAAAAAATAAATATATCCACTCAACGTGACTCGAAAGAAGTCTGTCGTGTCTCACTGACAATGAGGACAGCTCACAGAGAATACGAGGAACAGCCCCGCGGCTAACGCTTCGGGATCGGCTAGCCTTGTTCTTTTTCATGAGACTATCCTGACAGTGAATACTCCGAGCTGTGGTTCATGCTTTAACAGAACAAAAAACGAAAAGGGTTTCGAGTGCAGTATAACAATTGTATAAACTAAAAATCTACCTCAAGTACTGTTTCGACATTTTCAAGACTGTATCACCGAGTGTTTTTTTTCTTTTTCACTCCGTTAGCTCAAGTAGAAGAAGCTACACTCCATTTCTAGCACGTTTCTAGCTAGCTCACTTTAAGACGTACATTCTGGTTAAAGGGATTTTTTTTATGTGGTATATATGGACCAGCATGCGGTGATAGATATTATTTATATAGTAAAAAAATAATAATTTAGCACAGTAAGTCCCCAACTTACAAACAAGTTCTGTAAGTTCTGTAGTTCGTAAGTCAGATTTGTTTATAAGTCTGACAAAGTAAGTCTTATACACATTTGACACAAATATACAAATTAAAAAGTATAGAAACCAAACCCAAAGGTTTGGTGTTTTGGTTCCGCATTATACTATCATGAGACTGCGCATTTAAATTGCGAGGGGAATCTCACAGACAGCTGGATCACACAGCTGGATCAGCTGACCTCATTTAAAGGGAAAGACAACAGAGAAGAACAATGCTACATGGTGTTTACTGTGCACTTGAACAGACGCTATTTTGTCTCAGAGCTGTTTTGGACTGTGAAGTTCTTCTGCACTCCACACACACATACAACATACCATGCCTTTGGACATTTTACACACACACTTATGTGTGTGTGAATGTTGACCGGCGGACCTACCACAGGTCTAGAACCTAACCAAATTGCTCTCAAACCTCCCTCACATGTAATATTAGTTAATTAACATGTATATTGACCCATGATATTGACTTGCATGTTTCTTGCTTTGTCATCAATAAAATATTGATGACAAAGCAAGTCTGTCACATCGCACTTCTGTCACATCTTTTTAATCAAAGTTGTGTCAAGTTTTTGCAAGCAAAAAAAAAAAAAATCAAACCCTCTTAATCCATTTTTAAAAATGCAGGTCAGGTGATTTACCTTTAGCGAAGCCCACAATAAACCGTAAAATAAAAGAAAATAAATAAGCAAGAGCCCTTTCAAACATCTGCCAATGTACATTACAGTAATAACCGCCTACAAATGTAATAAACCACAAACATAATACAAATCTGAAGCTTTTAATGTAATAACCCCACAAATAAAAAATTTAAAAAATGTAAACAAACATCATAGCCACTGCTATTAAATAAAAACATAATAAATTGATTACATTTGCAATATCATTGCATTAAAAGCTTCAGAATTGTATTACATTTGTGGGCTGTGATTTATTACTTTGGCAGGTGTTACACGCCTCCTTAAAAAGTGACGTCCATGAAGTCTTTCACTAACACAGCTCCAAGCTCCGAGAATGCATCAGCTACCATGGACAAATAAAAACTCTTCCTTTTCATATATGATGCCATACAGGTTTAGGTCTTTGTTCCGATGTCTAACAGGACATTTAAAATATGCTTCTTCATCCTGGCTGGTTAGAATATTAAAATAATGACAAGACTTTTCAAAACTTTTTTGCTTTTACACATTTTTTTGACAATTCCCCTCATAGTTCATGCTAGTTCTCTTCTATTGCTTAGAACTAAGTGGAGGGTGTAAAGGCTAAAACATGCTTCTTCTTGAAGCTATTTGCATCATACATGCAAGATGCATCACAAAGCAGCTTAAAACGCACAGGAAAAAGCTCTATCCACCCTCTTCTGCATACCTGAGCATGCATAGCTGTGATTGGCAGAAAGGAAACAGAATGCCACGCCCCCCCTCCTGTTCAGACACCATGGTCAGCTTTGCTCTCTTGGATTTCATCAAAAATTAACCTCTTTCTTTATTTCTTTAAAGATCTTAAAACACACTATAAAAATAAATCCAGAGTGAGCTAACATACAAACAGATCAGAAGCTCAGCACATGCACACCGCAGCCAGACCAAAACAAAATGGATGTTTTGTCTAGACTTAATTAGCAACGTCGGAGGGGTGCTATCTGACCTATCTGCTCTGGACTTTGAAGAGGAAAAGAAGTGGGGAAAAAAAGAAAGTAATCAATTTGACCTCATTCAATTAGTTGTGGCCTGAGGAAAAGGAGATCAGCTTCCTGAAATTACTACAGATCATCGTTTAATCAGTGACCCGCGCGCTTAAACTATTAGTCTTTTCTCCGTTCCTGACTCCGTTTGACGTTCATGACGCATTAAACATTTTGCTGTAATTATTTACGAAAAGGCTTTATTTTAATAGCATTGTTCGTAGTACATTTCTATCATTTATTTAAGAGAAATTTAATTTATGAAGCATATCGTTTTGATAAGCATATTGTGTAGACCCCAAACAATATAGCCTCAGTTAGCTGTAGATTTAAGGATAAATATTCTTGATTCTCTTTCAAATTATGCCATGCCAAAGAGAAGGCTTAGTGGTTAGGACTGTTACCTGGCATCTCCAGGTTAGAGAGGTCAGATATCACCTCCAGAACTCCAGGTTGCTGAGGTGAGAGCATTGTGCCCTTACCACTGGACCACTAGGGGGCGTGCTAGTAAATGTACATATACAGTATGACATCAAGTGCCACAAAAATACCAGACAACTGGATGCAGTTGGAATGCTGTGCAAAAGCATTACAGTAGAGTAATTCATTAGATAAGATGCACCTCGCGGTAATATTTTAGAAAGAAAATTAAACAGGGACGCAACATTACAACACTTACTGTAGAGTTGTGTGCCACGAGATACACATGCTGTGTGTGGGAAGCTGTTGTTTCCAACCCTTTTAGAAACTTATAGAACTATAGACGTGGTCTGAAATTGGGCGAATTGATGCTAATCAGCATAAACACTTCAAAGGTCACGATTTAATTGTTTTGAGGTTGAATTTGTAACCTTGCGTTTGGGTCGTTCATTTAAAGTAAGCCATCATTTTAAGTAACCACGTAATTTCAACTTTCAAAAATAATGTTATCCTGGTGTTTAACGTCATTGCAAAGTTGTTACAAATTTTTTACAATGGTCGTACAATGTTGGGGTTCTTGCTGGGTTGGATCGAATCCATAAGAGATCACATGTCATGTAAACACATGTTTCAGTGGAAAGGATACAAGAAAAATCTGACGTACATTTTATCAATTTTTTATGAGCTAGAAATACTACAGAACCATAAACATTAAACATATTTGAGAAAGTGAATTTTTTTTTTTTATATATATATACAGTACTGTAAAAACATTTTAGGCACCCTTTGTAGTTCTGTTATAGATTTAGTTTTTTATGACTTCATTCTTGAGTCAGTACAGGGGCATTGGTGGCTCAGCGGTAGGGTTCTCGTCTGCCATTGCGAAAGGCCAGGGTTCAATTCCCACCCAATGCCCAATCCCCAGTCACTGGGTCCTGTACTGGTCCCAAGCCCAGATAAAGTGTGTGGGTTGCCTCTGGAAGGGCATCCAGTTTAAAACCTTTGCCAAGTTATTGCTCAGATTGGATGGTCCTCTGTGGTGACCCCTCAAACGGGTACAACTGAACGACCAGCAATATTGAGTCAGTACAAAACCATAGGCTATATACTTTGTATTTAAAGCCTATTAAACAATAATTAATGAAACAAACTTTATATATATATATATATATATATATATATAGCACACACAATTTTACACCACAGCTTAAGACACAACAGTTCAGAGTGGTTTCACTACATCTTTCATTCCGCCTGAATTCAACTCACCATAAACATTTGCAGTTTTATATGAAACAGGTGACAGATTTCTGGTTGCCATAAGAAACTGTAAATGTTAATACTGAACATCTTAATGAATTCTGATAGGCTAGACGGAAATTCAATTACCTCTGTGATCAAGGGCACGGCGCCATCTATTAACACAGCCGTGTTCTTCATCACTGAAGAGCGAGTCTTTAATGGAAAACATGTCATACGTATCAATTACTAAATGAATCAAGGATGCAGCTCTGAATTCATCCATCGCTCATTTAAACAGTTTGAACTTATCCTATCCTGGTCAGGGTGGAGCTGGAGATTATCCCAGGAACGCTGCATGAGGTGGGACTACATCCATTACAAATCACTATTCACACACTCATTCACAAGTAGGGGCAATTCAGCACAGTGTCTCCATGCAAAATGGAAATAAATACATAAATAAATAGAATGGAGACTAGAAAATATTTAGCCGGTATTTATAGTGATGTCAAAGCACAAAGCTCCTTTTTCAATTTTCAGGATTCCTTCATTTCTTTCCCTTTTCATTTCTAAGAAACATCCTTTAACAGAAAAGAGAAAGAAGGTACATCAACAATGAGAGGCTGCCACTAAAGTATGTAAGTACAGTGCTGTGCAAAAGTCTCAAGTGCCCCACATTTCTTCATATTTTGCTTCCAAAGAGACAAGCTTTCTTGTATTTTTAATGTGGTCTTAAGGAATAGCTGTCGAGGCTTTCTGAAGGACTTTCTAAGCTCTCATTCTGTACCTGAGCCGCTTCAGAGGAATGTTTTTTGTTTGTTAAGCCACACAGTGACCTATGAAGTATTTATCCATTTAAAAAAAAATCTAACTTAAGGCATGAACCAGTGAGAATCAGGTGCAGGTGATGAGAGATGATCAGGCGAGTGATTAGTATACCAAACTGGTGATGCTGAGCGCTGAGTGGGAGGAACAGACGAGAGGGGAAATGAGGTTGCTGCTGAGGCTGTTACATAAACAAGGAGTTTATAAAAAGCCTAAGGGACCCGGTAGCAGTATAAACATGTATTATTACTTAATAAATTAAATCTCCTTTTTTTTTTTAATTGGAAGAAATGAGGAGGGGTCAAGACATTCGTACAGTACTGTGTGCATTCAAAATTTATCAGAAGTGCTCAAAGAACCCAAAAATCAAAAGCCAGACAAGTGTAGCTATATTAAACTTAATGATTCCACAAGTTCATGTATAGTAGCTTAGGAGTCAATCAATCATCAATCAATGGACAAGCAATCGTCAATCAATCATCAATCATACTGTAGAAAGAACAAACACACTACTTAATATTACATTTATAAAACACAATTTCTACTGCATTTTTAAAGATCATACCACGAGCTGAACTACACACTGTACATCAGCTACGATGCGATCAGGCCAATGGAAAACACGCTGCGAGGTCACAAACATGACACGATATCACGTAACTATCACCATGAGATAAAGATTGGATTATAAATGATTTTCCCTCTTGAGCTATCCGTATGCTCATTTGTTTCTTGTCATCTCTTTAATCTGACGTAACTAACTAGCAACCACTTTTTAGCCAAAACTAAGCTTTTAGAGGAACCAAACTGCACAATATGTGCTCGGCTTGCCAATGAATTTATCCTTTGTCCAGACCCTGTTATGTTTTCTACACAGCATTTGAAAGCATACAGTTCATTTTCTTTGCATTTTAGTTTCCTGGTCATGAATTTATGACGTGTAGCAGCTGTACAGTGTCCATCTACAGACGTTAATTCTAATATCTGAAATAGTCCTTAGAAACAGATTTCACACATACTTCCAATCTTTCTAAATCTCATCTCACCAAAAAAAAAAAAAAAACACAGACAATCTGGTACTTTCAAAGTGACAGCTTTTCACACAAAGAGGCCATCTGACTGACACTGAAAAATGCTAATTATGTGTCCTCGGTGCTTACAGTTTCAAACAAGGTACAATAATATCATGTGGTCCTGCAGTCCTTGAACAATCTCTTAATTAAAAGTTTGTTTTCATCTCGAATAGCCAATCTCATCCGAATGAATCTGGCCAGGTAATTCCAGAAAGAAAGTATCAAGGTCTATTTGTGTACATCAGAAAGTACTCAAAATTTTGCAAAGAATATGTAGAGTTCAGAAAGTACTACAGCATATAATACAAAAAATATTAAAATATGTAGGAAAAAAATTTAAATGCTATATGATATATGAGACTTGGTTCCGACAAGGTAATCTGATTGGACGAGAGGCGTTCCACAAGTGCTGATAATAGACAGTAACATCACTGGGATGTTTAACTACAGTATATGCATCACTCTAAGTCCCTGGTGTTTTAACCATGATTAATTAGAGTACCTGTTTGTCGAAGCATGAGTGAAAGTGGGTCAGCTCGGCCCGCAGTACCGATAAGAGAGCCGCTGCCTGCCAAAACCCACGTTCGACGCACTTTTAGCAAGTAAACACATTCCTTTAAAGTGCCCCTTTAAATGCTTCTGTGGTTTTTTCCCTATAATTAAGTTCTCACACAATGATATCTAGCTTTTAACCTCCATGGTTTAATCTTCTCACCTTTTGGCTACATACTGTAGTACTGGCTGTGATATCTTCTCTAATCAGACAGTGCTGATATTCATGACAGCAGCACTCCCTTTTGTGTGATACTGCTCAAACAAATCCTGCAGAAAATAAAAATTCAGTATACAAGAAGTAAATAGAGATAAACGTAACGGAAGCAAAAGAAATAATAAAATCAGAGAACCGATTTGGTTTTAATTGACAATAAAGTCAACGAGTGTGTGCAATGCGTGGGAGATTTTCAGGGTCGAATATGTTGTTGAGTGTGTTATATCCAAAGGAAGTAAACAGCAATTTCTCTGTTAAACCCAGAGAGACACACTGCGGGTTCCCATCACTCTCCTCGCTAAGTAATGATAGTGGTGTGGCTCTGAGAGCGACGGCTCGAACGTACAAGCGCACATTACATCCTTACATGGAACGCAGCCAAAGCTGTAGTTACCCTGAAACCAGTTGTGCAGTTTCAGCTGATAAAACCTAAGCTATGATTAGCAATGCACTGCTTCTACTGTGTACCGTGATTTATAAGTTTGCCAACAAAATGCTAGCAAAACATAAAAAAAATCATTTTTTTAATGATTAGATGTATATATTTTTTATTTAACGTCTGCAAAAATACATCCTTTAGCACTGATAATGATGATGATTTTCTTACAATAGCATGTGCGGAGGTTTTTTATTCATGATATATTACAGCAATTTTCACCTGATAGCAATTTTCTACTTATAAATAAATGAGATATACTTTTTTATAGGTTTACAGGTATAACAGTTCTTGTTGTGTAAAAAAGCTTTACTTCCATTGTAGCATAAGATAGATAGATAGATAGATAGATAGATAGATAGATAGATAGATAGATAGAGTGATTCATTAACTGATAGGTAGACAATATGAAGTAGAGGAAAATATTTTAACCAACAAATCCTTTCTTAGGAGTTTTCCTGGAGCACACCAACTCCGGATACTCCAAGAAACATGAAACAGAAATGAAAAGATGAACTGCTGTCAGCTTTTTATAGACTTCAATCAATTGCTCTTCCAGGTGTTCAAGTTAAAACGATAGAGAAAAAGGGAAAGAAAGGAAAATTACAGAGGTTTGCTGAAAGAAATGCTACAAGCAGCTGCTTCCTGTTCTTCTCATGTCCACTGGGCTTCTCCCCGGCGAGACTGGGCGTGTTATTATTCAGTAAAATCAGGTCTTGTGGAACAGATGTTATGGAATCCATAAAAAAGAAAACGTTTAAATGTTCTGCTTTGTAATCTGTCTAGTCCAAACACATGACTGAAGAGCGTCGGACTCAGCACGACTGAACTGTGCGTTTATCGCTTATTTTCTCCTCGGTCCCCTGAGACGTGCCGTACTGAGTCGGTTCCAGCGTCAAGCCATTTGTGATCATATTGGAAAACTTGAACATTACAATGGCCAAAGATTTGGGAATCACATTAAAAACACATTAACTGAAACACAAGATTCAATCAAAACATAATATTAACTGAAACACAACATTATATTAAAAACACAGCAAAAGTAACTAAAATGCATTGAGTATGTTAGCAGCAACTTTAATTGTAACACAACATTAACTAAAACCAAACATTAACAAGAATAAAACATTAACTGACACAAAATATTAACAATAACATAACATCAAAACACTACAACTTTGACTTAAAACACAAGTTTTTTTAAGTTAATGGTATTGTTTATTTAGATGATTAAGTTTTGAGATGACATATTTGTTTTAATGTTGTGTTTTGATTAATGTTGTGTTTTTGTTAATTAACGTTGCTTTTATTTAATGTTGTTGTGCTTTTGGTTTTGCTTTTGTGTTTGTGAATTGTTTGTTTTGAATTTTTAAGTTTTGCATGTTTAGTGCACAAACAAGAAAAAAACTAAGAAAAAAACAATTACGGGTTAAATGATTTCATTATTATGAGAATTATAAACATTCTTAATATAAGTTCTTAAATTCAGGTCTGTAATTTTGCTATAAATTGGGTCTTGTTGTTTGTCATTTTTCTTACTGCTCTGTGGAACCTCGAGTGTGGAACCGTTTTTGAAATACAAGTGTATTACACCAGCAATCATTCTAACGCTCACATTTTGTCCCAATTCCGAAGTTGGATTCTACTGATGGATACTACTGCAGATAATATCCTAAGTGTTATTTTCATTTTCAATTTAATTACATACTGGTCAGGATGGCACTTTAGAAAGCCAACAGAAAGCCTAAAACACCTTCAGCGTAATATGGAGATGCTTCAGTAATACAGACAAATAAATATTGTGTTTGTTTGTGCATGTTTTTGACCTTGTGGGGACATTTCTTAGGTCCCCATTAAAAAAAATGCTTTTCTGTCAAACACTGTAGCTTGTATTAAAAAAATATATATTTCCGAAAAAGTTTCATTTACAACATGCAAAGGAGCTAATGTCAAAACATTTCTTTAAAGCACTGGCACCACAAAAGTAGTATATTTTAGGTTCTCTATTAGCATGCAAGACAAGGTTTTGATACATGCCAGAGAACTTAAAATATCTATAATTGAAGGTCCTAATGGATTAGGTTTCAAGTGTTCTTGCTGTGTTGCAAGACTATTGTTTCATTTCGTGCCTCGTACACAAGGCTCCAGGGAAGACCTTCTATTCAGTTCTCCCTTGCGGAAGTTTGTATCAGGCTTCACACATTTTTCTTATCTATTACTTAATGATAACAAAGCAACCTCTAAGAGTTTTATTTAAATAAACCGAGCAACAAACTAGTCTGTTAGTTAGTGAAACAATTTAAAGGAGACCAACAAAAACAACAACAGAAAAAGAACAAGAAAGAAAAACAACAGGAAAATATTTCTTTTGCCTCTTTGTCCAAATTTAAAAATCGCTAAAGCCGCTAAAAAAGTAGCGTCCAATATTGTGCATTGCCTGAATTCCAAATGTGCCCCCCTGTGGTGTACAGACCTCATATAAGAAAAAACATTTTCTAGCTTGTTGTTTGGCTCTGCCGAGCTCTGCTGTTCACTGTTGGGGTGTGGTCCAGCAGTAGCTCATTTGCATAGACACTGAAACGGCGTGGTTGGGAGAGGAAAGAAACAGAGGGTTTTTGTGGAATGAAAGTTGCATTATTTAAGGAGGATTTTAATGAGAGCATTAAAAAACACACTAGGGCATATCTGAGGCCTGTGTTAACTTGTTTAAGAAATAGTATAAGGCATAAAGTATAAAGTATAAAGTATAATAAAGCAGGATACTATTTAATGTTTCTGCTTTGTGCACCACTGTGGAGAAACACATTGCTAGAAGGCTGGTATATATGGCTAATAGATAGCGCTAATGGAATCTGGTCAGAATGTGTTTAACATCTGAATAATGTTAAATAAATGACCTTAATGATAAGAGATTTTACACTTATGTTTAACGTATGGAAGGAGTCACCAGTGCAACCACTTTGTAACAGCCACTTGTGACTTGGGTCAAAAATACCTCTGACTAAGGGGCTGCCTTTTATAGGCATCAGACATGAGAAAGTAGTCAAAAGGAAACAAGCAAATGGGAAAACGCAACGAGATCCAAAGAAAACCATGTCGGAATGTCATATTTTCTAGCAAAAAAAAAGAAAAAAGACACTGATAAGGGGACAAATGTTATAACGTTAATGACAACATGGTCTAACTTGTTATGCAGACATTCGCTAACAATCATTAAATGTATCTATAAAGTAATATAAAATGTGGTTAATGTATGGAAATTGCTTTGTTAAAAAAAACAAATACAACACCTGACCAATCAGAACTGAGAATTCAAAAAACGCTTTGATACGGTGAGACAATGATGGTGTTAATAATTATTAGTAAAGATAAGGCAAATGCCGGGAGCAGGAAGCCAAACACAAAGTTAAATATATATTTTTGCTGTAAAGCACGACTTTTCAGACAATTCAGCACGGCATCCACGTGCGAGTCTTCAGCTGCTTCTTTTACACAGCTCAAGGATTTAAGACTCGTGTTTATTTGTCCGCACTGTTGTGAATCTGTTTCTTTCAATCTGTTCAATCTGTTTCGTCCTGCATGTAAGGATCTTTTTACTTGTTTAACAGTCACGATGAGCCCTTGAAACAGCAACAACATGCCACAGCGGAAGAGCGCAGCCAGTACAGCCAGTACAGCCAGAAAATTCACAACGCATTTAAAGAGAGATGAAGCCACAGCCGCATCAGCAGCAGACTGGCACGAGATCCTGACCTCTCATTGACCTGCAGGAAATAGCAGGACTTGAACTAAAGATGACTTGTTTTTCTTTCCTCCTTTCTGCCTTTTAAGTGCACTACTTTGTTTTTATGAAAGAAAGTGGCTTCAGTAGCTTCGGCATGGGAGGCCGCAACCACGCTCCTTTCACACAGTATTTTTGGAGAAGTGCTGTAGCTGCGGACTAGAATCAAAATCAACAGATATAAAGTGCTTTTGATTCTCTTTATGAAATGCTTCAGAGCAGTAGAGAAAGATTCAAACTGGCATTATGACACAACAACACAACAGAAGACACAGTGACACAAGAGCTTCAGTATTTCCACTCAAATATTTTTCTGCCATCTTTTTTCTAATTTTTTTTTTGCATTGATGCCAATAAAAAAAAAAATCACACGATTCCACACTAGGTTTGTATATACAGTACAAATTTAAATGAACGTGCTGGATTTATCTGGCCACGTAAGCAGTCATCCAGCCGAGAGGCACCGCATGAAAGAAAATACGAGCCAATTATGATTAATAAGTCACTATTATCTACAGCTCATGTGGGTGTTACACACAATCTTAAATGGCATTTACAAATCTGGACTGAGCGAATGTGACAATTACGTGTTACTATGTTGGTTTCGGTGGATAACTCGGCTGGATGCCTAATTCTCCTGACCGAAATAATTGATCACAGAAGCGGATTTGCTGCAAAAATAGTCGACTTGCATCTTCAATTGTGATTAAAGCCTGCGTCATTTCTGATGTACATCCTTAATTCCCTAAATGATGTTAAAAAAAAGTGAGACATAGGAATAAATACTTTACTGGGTCATGCTGAAAAGTGCCTAAAGATACAATTAAAAAATTGATTGTTAATGTAACAACTGCAGCAGCCTCATTTCCCCTCTCATCTGCTCCAAACACTCAGCATTCAACACCATCAGTATACAGTACTAATCACCGGCCTGATCATCTGTCATCATCTGCACCTGTTTCTCACTGGTTTAGGCCTTAAGTTAGATGTTTTAGAATGCTTAAATTATTCATATGTGGCTTAACAAACAAAAATCATTTTTCTGAAACCGCTCAGGTACAAGGACTAGACTAAGAATATGTGAGAGAGAAAAAAAGTCCATCAGGAAGACTGAAGACCTATTCCTCAAGACCACATTTTGAAAAATACAAGAAAGTCTGACTGTTAAAAAGGAAAGATGAAGAACTATGGGGTGGCTCAATACTTCTGCACAGTCCAGTATATGTTATGATATATTTTGATATCAATGAATATGTTCTCGGCTCATATGAAAATGTAATTAAGAACCCGAACAAGCACTCACAAAAATATGAGAAATGTTGTATGCCTTTATAAATGTAATGGGGAGGAGATCAGAGCCGTTCGTGCACGGACATGATGGAATGTCCATTTTTCAAACTGAGCTTAAAGTATTAATTAAAGTATGATTTTTCTTTTTCTCTCCATTAGGTGTTAGGTTTTACTGTGGTATAAAAGAAATAAAACATCTAATGGTGGTAATAATGGCTTAGTTTTTCACATTATCTTGTCGTTGATTATTTTCCTATAACATCATTAAAAAATCATGCTGCGATACGCACTAACCAAAGCACCACGTATCAAATCATCAGAGCTGCCTAAAAAAAAAAAAAAAAAAAACACTGATGAGGAAAAAAAACAACATGTGGTGTAATGAGCTCCAGGTCACATGACAATCTGGACTTCTTCAAAAGCAGCATCACGGTCCAGCCTAGACAACCAGTTGCAAAGCTTTACAGCCGTCTTTCTCCACCTTTTAGAGTCCTGCCTCCGTCTCAGATTCAGATCTTCATTTGCGCTAGGCGTTCCTATGGAAACTCAGAGCCGTTCCCCATCTCCTGGGCGTTTTCCTGTTTTATTGGCTGCTCGGGAGTCAGGCGCTCGTGCCCAGAATAGACTGATCCATCTCTTCCCACCCCCCACCACTCTACTCCCACCCAGGATTCTCATGTACACACACACACACACACACACACATAGACACATACCCCTGGACCCACACAGCGCCACAACCATAGCAATGATCCTGTTCAGCAATGTAGCATAGCACACACCATGACAAGAAAAAAATCCCAAAGTCACACAGATACGAATCATCACAGTAGTAAGTTAGAAACATAAATATAAAAACTTAGATGTTTACCAATGCTTACATCAAAAAGCTTTATATATATATATATTTTTTTTTAAAGACCTCAGTTTTCTAATGAGCAAGACAGACATTTGAGAGGAACCTAAAGAAAACCCATCCTTTTCTGTCTAAAAACTTACAGAAAGTCTGATTTTAGTCATTCTGGAAAATACATTATTAAATTACAAAAAATACAGTCCATTAAATGAAAAAATTTGGTTAATTGACTCTTACTTCACCAAAACTTATTTTTTTTACATGTTTTTACCTGTCTGCTCACTGCTTAGCAACCACGGCTAATACAGCACTGTTACCTCAGTCTCATGCTAGCATGAGAATTTTCTAGCGTTTTTGAATTAAAGGCTCAGTATGCTGTGGTCTATGGTCAAAACATGTATCTAAAGAACTTGTAAAAAAATCACTGATGATTAAAATACAAATGGTGACTTATTCTAGAATTTTCTAAGGAAAACAATCAGAGAGTTTGTATAAATATAATGTAAATTTGCCATACTAGACATAGCCAGTGTTAGCTAGTAGAGATGGGGGTGGGGAGTGGATTAATTACGAATCATGATTCTTTTGTGTAATGATTCAGGGATCGCTACTCATATGGCGCAACAGAAATGCATTTTTATGGCATTACATTATCAAAAATCGGTGTGTTAAAAGCCTTTGATCTGTCTTTTTCTCCAAACTCTGTGAGATAATTAGTCTCAAACCCACTTATTAACTACAATCGCACACTTACACTTGTCTTAAAACACCGCGAGTGCTAATTAGCCGTAATTAGCAAATTGCACTCTTTAGAAGCCCCGCATGCCCGTGTTAAAAGCCGCACCTGTCTGTGTGCTCACTGTCAAGTTGAGAATTCAGAGGCATTGATGGCTCAGTGCCATGCGGAAGAATAGTCCAGATAAAGTCCAGATAAGAAGGGAATGTTGCTTCAGGGAGAGCATCCGGCGTAAAACCGTGTGCGGATCGGATGGTCCACTGTGGCGACCCCACGACGGGAGCAGTCGAAAGACTGCTGTAACAACAAGAGCCGGTAAAACTTCATCGTTTCTTTATACTCCTACAGGTGCCGCACTCTGGACTATGTACACATTTTCATCCCATGTGGTAGGAGTGGTTGTTTAGAAATAACAATCATGACATTGCTTATGTTTTTAAGAGAGAAAACTAATGTTATAAAGAATAGGATACATTTAATTACTTATGAAACTTTTTAAAAGTTTAAAATTGTGACAAAATTAAGGGAAAATTTGTATCTCGAATTGGAATATTTATAAAAAAAAAAAAAGTGATACTTCGGTATACTTTAGGTATCATGATAATATCATATTGGCAGGCGACTGCTGATTCCTGTCCCTATTAGGTAACATGACAAAAGTTGGGTTCGTCATAAACCATTTCTTACTGTCGCTGTTTTTACCACATGAGCTGTTACTGTACAGTAAGTTAATTTATAATACAGACAAATGACAACCCATGTTATACTATGTTTTAGTTTCCATATTTAGCATTTTTCAACAATTCAGCCCTGTTAGTAAAAAAAAAAAACTTTCATCATTCAAAACCTCCCCTGATTCCTAGAATGCACCTTTTAATGACTTCAGCCTTTTTTATTCCCAGAGTAGAAGGCTCTCCTTACAGTCCTGGAGGAATAGTACATGTTTTTCACCTTTACCAATCTTTCACAGGTATGAGACTTGGTTCCTGTTTATTCATGTTTGAAAGAGAAACCTGAATCATGTTGAAGATAAGTGTAAAAAAAAAAGATCTGTAAGCCAGTGAAAACATTAAGGATATAGAATTTTGTATGTCAAACAATAGCCTACTTATAATGATGTACATAATTAAATATTTGAAATATGGAAATATATTCAGTATACTACAGGTACTTTTCATTATTATTATTGCTTAAACTCATTGACTTGGAGTAATTTGGTTAGGCTCGTGGTGGATCCGGAGAGACTATCCTGAAAACACTCAGTCCGCACCAGCCAAGCAGGAATTTTGTGTTCTCAAAATGTTGCTGCGTTGTTAATTTTGGAATGTTATCAACGTTGGGACAACAGTGTTGTTAAGTTGTTTCTGAATGTGAGAATGACTTTAGGACAACACTGAACGATACAATGTTGCAAAAACAACCTCAAAACAACATTAATATTAAACCAATGGCCTGAGCAGAAAACGCAGGTGAAAAAAACACTACGTGCTTACCACTGGACCACTAGGGGGCATGTTGCATGTTGTTGATGCCAGTAAATGTGCATATGTCACAACAAGCACCACAAACAGAAAAATACCAGACAGCAGGAATTGTCTGTAATATTAAATTGGAAATCAGCCTACAGCTTTAGCACGTCCTTTGTCCTTATCTAATAAATCGAAGCGCTCCATATCGATTTGAAACCCTCCGACTGTTACAGCATGCCTCTTGTTCTGCCCCTTAACATGCAGGATCATAAACAGAGTGTCAAGGCTAACACATTCAGAAGCTGGCTCGACCCCATCGATCACACGCAGCAAGAGTCCAGCCGGCTCCATAGTAACAGGCTTCACATATAGGCCAAACATTTGAAACTGAACACCTTGTTCTCTTGCACTCATACACACTCGCTGAAGCTTAATACTGCATAATCCAATCCTTTCTTCATTTCTGTCAACTGCTGAGAGAGCTCATGGTCCCTCACTTTGGTGGAGCGATGCACAATGCAGCACAGAGACTTGCGCTGCCAAAGACCGGAGCGGTCTTGCCTGTCCGGGCACGTCTCGGAAGCATTTTATTCTGACCATGAATCGCCTTGCATATTCCCCCGGGGAATAAAAAGAACAAGGAAAAATGCTCTCGCTGCAGCAATGCTGGATATGAATTCTGTATCTTGTATATGTGTATATATAGTGCTGTGAAAAAGTATTTGAAATACTAATCGAAATAACTGACATAATTGATGAAGTCCTGAAGTTATTGTCCGGCCATCAGTTCATGACCTTAAGTGCACTTGGGTTATGCAGCAGAACAATGATCTGAAATACGCCAGCAAGTCCACCTCTGAAAGCCTCCAAAAAAAAAAAACTAAATCAGGTTTTTTGAAGTTGCTTTAAGTCTGGACTTGAATCCAATTAGGATGCTTTAACGGGCCATTCACGCTCGAAAGCCGTCCAGTGTGTGATTTATTACATTATTTATTAGCGCTATAAACAAGACGACACAAATAAGGCTGACCTCTGGAACGAAGGTCCGTGGCTAGTGGGCTAGCGGGAGGCTTCTTCACGGCAGCAGTACGGTACACAATGTGAGGACGACCGCCGCCACCGTCCTCTTGCTCCGTCACATGATGTCCCGTCTCTACCGGCTCGATGAAGAACTCCTCCTTCTCGGTTCGGATCATCCCCGCCTGAGTGAAAGAGAAAAGAACAACAGCTCACAGATTTATCATATTAACTTGCATGATAATTACAGTCATGTTGTATGTTGGAAATATGAATGACTATATCAATTGACACCACATCGCAGCTTCAAGCAACAATTCTTTTAAAAAACGTCATAATTTCTATAGCAACGAGTCATTCACAGGGACGTGTACGATGCCTACTACAGGAGTAAATACTTGTCTTATGGACGTCCCACAACATGAATGGACTTCGAGACATGCTGTTGGAGGAAAATAATCACCGCTTTATGTAAGATCATAACACATAGAGTATTTTCCTCTAACAGCACACCCCAAGACGTTTAATTCCTTTACTTACTGATGCCAAGTCCAAAAATATTCTAGCAAACCTTGCCAACATAAACAGTGCCCTTTTATTACTACAACCCCTCTGGGAACTATATACTTAACATTTCTGGAAATCTATATAACAGCTTAACCAAAAGGAGCCAAGAAGAAATACAATGTAAAACAAACAGTGTGTTAACCTCTATTTTTGTTCATTGCTTTTGGAGGAGGAAAAAGAAAAAAAAAACATAAACTTTGTATTTGCCCACTAGGCCGAGGTCGAGGATGATATTATGAAGACTTATTCTCACTTTATGTGTATACACCCTGCCTTAAAGAGCTAATTTAAACTATATGTAAATGATAATTTGATTTTAAAATCAAACAAAAATAAAAATTAAAACACAAAATGTGACATTTATCATTTTATGAATGTACATGCACTTGTATATCCTTTACTAGTCACCTAGCTTCCTTAGAGTTTTTCCATTCATTGTTTTGCTACCAAAGCTCCACCCCCTTCTGCTCTCTAGATCCACCCACTTGACCACACCCTCAAAAGAGTAACAACAGTGAGATATACTGTATGTAATTGTATACCTTGACAGTGTAACCAGCTATTTATAAACAAATTTTTTTTTTATATGACTTATGCCAACAACGGTAGAGAGTAAATACAGCTGTATTTCCAGACGCGAGTTCTTAAGTCGAAATTTTGTATTGTGAAACAGATTTTCCTATAGGAAATAATGTAAATACAGATAACCCGTTTCGGACACCTAAAAAATATGGCCAATATTACCAATTTTCTAAAAACAAAAAAAAGACATGTACTGTAAATAAAGTAAAATATGAAATGAATAGACATTATAACTTATTAACCTTAATCTCAGATTCCTCTTGCCACGGGCTGCTTTAAAAACAAACTGAAAGCGACTCCTTTTTCTTCTTGCTACCATCCTTGCTAACATTCTTGGGACTCATGGTGCTATGTCTTCACTAAATCTTGCCCAAAATGCAAAAAAAACAGAAAAAATATATATACAAACTCCCTTCGCTTGGCTTTCCACTGATGAACACAAAACATATGCACCAAAACATATGCACGACCAGGTTGTAGGCACGACTGGCCTAGTCGTTTGTATAACAAAAATGCTTTGTATGCTGAAGACGAACAAGCAACTACGGTTAGTTGTTTACTTACTACCTTTTTTTCCGCCAGGCAGCATAATCTGTACATACGACTTTCATATACCATGATAATAATATAACAAGTGGAATACTGGCACAGGCATAGACAAACTGTTTGAATTTATTATCATACAAAGGCTAGCAGACAGAACATTGGTAATTAATTGGTAAAGACATGTCAGCTTTTGATATATTGTTTTGTTTGTGTGTGTGTGTGTGTGTGATTAAGAGAAAGAGAGTGGGAGAGCGAGTGAGAGAGAGAGAGAAGCAGCTATCGCTTCCTTTGACATGATCCACAGTGAGAGGGCATCGCTGCAGTCGCACTCGAGCATGGCTGGAGATCACAGTGCAGAAACGTGCTAAAAGATCCAAATGTCAGCCTGAGTTATGTAAGAGGCCTCGGATGGGCGTCTTTCCCCGACTGACCCTCTCCTCTTTCTGCGGGAAAGAGAGATGAAATAAAAGAGAAAGAGAGAAAGAGTGGGAGAGACGATTGGAGGAATAAAGGCCATAGGGCAAGATGTGTCTTGTCAGGAAGGTGAACAAGTGGCACCTCATGCTAAGAATGGTAGATAAGGTCATATTGTGCGGTTTAGCTATTTGTGCACCCCTCCTCTCTTTCTTTCTCTCTCTCTCTCTTTCTCTCTCTCCCTCTCTCTTTCCAGCGATCAAA
The DNA here is from genome assembly GCF_024256425.1 of Clarias gariepinus. Lineage (NCBI taxonomy): Eukaryota > Metazoa > Chordata > Actinopteri > Siluriformes > Clariidae > Clarias > Clarias gariepinus. The sequence continues at coordinate 5,704,633 of NC_071109.1, read as the reverse complement.
ATTTTGTCAGTCACTCTCACAAATTCCATCTGTCTGTTTAGACAACTGATAATCACCGACCCTCCTCACAGCCGCCTCGTATTGCCCATGAGAGGGATCTCATCATGCACGTACACACACACACACGCTTCACATGCTCATGTTCTGATTTCAAAAGTCTAAGAGAATGAATAATGCTGCTGTTGGAGATCAATAAGAGGAATAAATGAGCTTTTTGCTAACTTTTCTGTAATGAAGAATCCAGAATTTTCTGTTAATTACTGACACTAAACTATTACTTTCATCAGCTATTCCTTTCATTTAAAAATTTTTTTTATTCATTTTTTGGCTGTACTTATTTAAAAACAAACTTTTTCCACTGCTATCTTGATATTAAAATATGAGAACTTTGCTTAAAAAGTTTAGTTAAAATAGCCAGTTATGCCTAAACGTAGCTGCTAGTTTGCTAGCTAGTACTGTACAGCGAAACCTCTGTGTACGAAAATAATCCCTTCTGGAGGTGAGTTCTTTCGTATGAAATTTCGTATCGTGAAATGCATTTTCTCATACAGTAGGAAATAATGTAAATGCGGTGCTGTTTCAGCCACCCAAAAATTTTTTTTTCAACACTTTAATCATATTTTTGCATATAAAAACAAATAAAACATTTTAAAAAGACATAAAAATTAAGGAAATATATATTAAAGAAATAGACATTAACCCTCATTAACCTTAATTTAATATTCCTCTTGGCACAGGCTGCTTTAAAAACAAATCTTTTTCTTTTTGCTAACATTCTTGGGACCAATGGTGCTACTGTATGTCTTTGCTAAATCTTGCACAAATGTGATCATCAAAATGCAAAAAAAAAAAAAAAACCCACAAAAGAAGTCCATTTGTTTCACTTGGCCATCCACTCATGCAAACAAGTTTTGAACGGCTCTCGGACGTACTCGCAACTTAGCCAGCGTTCAGGTCAGCTCAGTTTGTCAGCTTGTACGCTGCAAATGCTTCAAATGCCAAGGTCAATGTATTTCTTAAGGTGAAAAATTGTACGGCGTGGCATCATATGCCGAGGTACCACTGTACTGACTCTTCAAAATTAGTTAGTTCATGCTAGCTAGCCAGGATCACTAAAAGAATAACCCACTGTATATTGGAATTGTATTGTTTTCTTTAAAAAAAATAATTCTGTAAACAAGGTAACCCTGCTAGCAAGCTAGCTAGCATTAGACTAGCCATTATAAAAAAAAATAAGTAAAGAATCTAATTTGCTAAGATAGGTGTAAATAGCTTCTAGCATAGTAGGGAAAATCTGTATTTGTCCTAATAACTCATGATGTTCCATACTGTTACATAAGTTGTGTTTAGTACTGAGCTCAGTGGATTTACGGGCACCACAATCCTCTCAACTCTCAAAGCTCAAAGGAAACTAAATACATACAAGCTTTTGGGAAAGAAAGAAGAGCGCAGAAAAAGAGTCTTAGCCCTGACCTAGCAAACTGTCTGCCTTTTTTCTGTTTATACTCATCCCTTCATCTCCAGCCAGGCTGATGGATAAATGCTGCGGCGCATGAGGCAGTCTCGCACCAGAATACCAAGCAGTGGGCAAGTGGAGAGACGTGTCAGCCAGGAGAGATGACAAGAGGGACTCTGAGACACGGACATATCGATCCGAGGAAGCGAGTGAGGGAGGGGACGGGACAAGGCTGAGCTGTCCCCATTGCGTTCATAGGCACTGCTGAATAAAACATCAGGGACCTTCTGGAGCCGGACAGAACAACGTGTTCACTTCCAAGCTTGGACCTAAGAGACAGGAATCAAAGCTTAGAAGGTAGAGACGGACACAGGGACATGTCCCAGTTTTCTAACACGGCCTCCTGTTGGTTGTTTAGCCAATAAACCCCAAGCAAATCTCTTATCAGGTTGGACTTTATGGCCAGGCACTTTTTTCTTTTTACTTTTAAAGAGGGCTTGGATACGGTGGCAAAAACTGTACGCATGAACTACAAACATGTCTCTAGAGATAAATATTTAAAAACTAAAAAAAAAAATCTGTTAAGTTGGCACATTATACTATGAACTATGTATTATACACTACTTAATCAAAACATCTTAAATCAAAATCTAATCCCAATTCAATCACTAAAATTCTCTTTATACTTCTTCATAAATACTTCTTAAAGCTCGCTGGAAGCTGCTATTAGCAAGAGATCTCCTTAAATACTAAGTTGTGAGATGGATTCTCATGGACTCCACAAGAACCTCTGAGGTTATGGTGTGTTATCTGGCACCAAGATTACTTTAAGTTCTGTAATTGAGGTGGAGCATCCACGAATGGGACTTTACAGCACATCCCAAAGATGCTCGTTCGAATTGAGATCTGAGGAATTTGCAGACCGAGTCCAACACCCTGAACTCCTTTGTCATGTTCCTCAAACAACTCCAGAACAATTTTTACAATGTGGCAGGGATCCACTGCCATTACACAATACAATTCCCATGAAGGATTGAACCTGGATTGCAGGAATGTTTAGGTAGCTGACATGTCTACGAAGGTGGACCTAAGGTTTCTCAGCAGAATATTACCCAGAACATCACACTGCCGACTTGCCCTCTTCTCATAGTGCATCCATGTGCCATTTTCCCCCCCAGGTAAGTAACACAAATACTGTACAAACCCAACCATCCACATGATTCATCAGACCAGGTCACCTTCTTCTATCGCTCCGTGGTCCAGTTCTGATGCTCACATTGATGCAAAGTTTGCATTGATTCTGTTATTTATAAAACTGTACAATTAAAGCTTTAAGTATAATATAGTCCATTTCCCTTTGTAGTGATTGCCTGTTTAATTTATTTTAATAAAGTCCCAAAGATGAATTACATAACTAAGTGGTTTAAAGGGAATTAAGTACCTTTTTTGTGCATGGCGTCTTTGTTGGCAGTTTAATTCACATTTTTGGAGCTTACAGTAATTTGTCAAGCACATCGCACGTGTTTAGGTGACATCGTTTGTCATAACACCCTCTTATCTCCTTGGAGCCATTTCGTGGTGATGTGTGTGGAACAGACTTTGCAGGCGAAAAGAACAAACATTAGAATATGGCGTAAGGTAATCTTCTTATACACCACAACACTTTTTCATGTGTTACTCTATATATGTGTGAACACAGAGTATGCTCCGTAAAGTAACAGACTTGTGTCAACACATTATTCCTGAATCTTTTGTCTTTTAGCGTGAGGTGTAATGTCTGAGCAACATGCCGCGATGATCTCAGTGACAATCGCTTTCGTTTGCGTTCAAGGTGAAAGAGCGGCTCAGAAAAGTCCAGTTGTGATGTTAAACAGTGGGGCGTCTGGCGGCGAGAGCCGCGTCAGCATGATATTAGCCGAGGTTACTGTTTTTCTTACACACAGGCACATTAAGAAAAATATATTAGCACTGATGCCCCTTAAAATTTTGCCAACTATTAATTTTGCCAAGATTAAATTCTATGGATTAAGCCTAATATTTAATTTAATCCTTTGCACTAAGACCTTAAAGTGAAGGACGTAAAGTTGGACCGACCCTCTGTACCTAACAATATCAGTGACGGAGTGATGGAGGAGTCTCAGTAAAAAAAGGTGTGGTCTCTATTCCAGTTCCAAGTAAATGAGGTGTGGCCTTTGTGCCTGTCAGTCTTAGTGAAGGAGGTGTGGCCTTTGTGCCTGTCAGTCTCAGTGAAGGAGGTGTGGCCTTTGTGCCTGTCAGTCTCAGTGAAGGAGGTGTGGCCTTTGTGCCTGTCAGTCTCAGTGAAGGAGGTGTGGCTTTCGTGCCTGTCAGTCTCAGTGAAGGAGGTGTGGCCTTTGTGCCTGTCAGTCTCAGTGAAGGAGGTGTGGCCTTTGTGCCTGTCAGTCTTAGTGAAGGAGGTGTGGCCTTTGTGCCTGTCAGTCTCAGTGAAGGAGGTGTGGCTTTCGTGCCTGTCAGTCTCAGTGAAGGAGGTGTGGCCTTTGTGCCTGTCAGTCTCAGTGAAGGAGGTGTGGCCTTTGTGCCTGTCAGTCTCAGTGAAGGAGGTGTGGCTTTTGTGCCTGTCAGTCTCAGTGAAGGAGGTGTGGCCTTTGTGCCTGTCAGTCTCAGTGAAGGAGGTGTGGCCTTTGTGCCTGTCAGTCTCAGTGAAGGAGGTGTGGCTTTTGCCTGTCAGTCTCAGTGAAGGAGGTGTGGCTTTTGTGCCTGTCAGTCTCAGTGAAGGAGGTGTGGCTTTTGTGCCTGTCAGTCTCAGTGAAGGAGGTGTGGCTTTTGTGCCTGTCAGTTTCAGTGAAGGAGGTGTGGCTTTTGTGCCTGTCAGTCTCAGTGAAGGAGGTGTGGCTTTTGTGCCTGTCAGTCTCAGTGAAGGAGGTGTGGCTTATGTACCTATCAGTCTCAGTGAAGGAGGTGTGGCTTATGTGCCTGTCAGTCTCAGTGAAGGAGGTGTGGCTTTTGTGCCTGTCAGTCTCAGTGAAGGAGGTGTGGCCTTTGTGCCTGTCAGTCTCAGTAAAGACTGTGTGGTTTGTATTCCAGTTACTAAGTAAAGGCGCTGTGGCCTTTGTGCCGGTCAGTTTAAATGAAGCAGGTGTGGCCTTTGTTCCTGTCACGCTTAGTGAAGAACGTGTGTTTTGTATTTCGGGTTACATTTATATTTACGTTTAGGTATACAGCAGACATTCTTATTCAGAGCAACTTACAAAAAGTGCTTTAAAGATACAGATACAAAGTAAAGGAGGTGTGGCCTTTATGTATGTCAGTATTAATGAACAATGTGTGGCCTCTATTCCAGTCACTAAGTAAAGGAGGTGTGGCCTTTGTGCCTGTCAATCTCAATGAATGAGGTATGGCCTTTATGGCTGTCAGTCTCAATGAAGGAGGTGTGACCTTTATGGCTGTCAGTCTCAGTAAAGGAGGTGTGGCCTCTATTCCTGTCACTAAGAAAAGGAGGTGTGGCCTTTGTGGCCATCAGCTTATGTGGAGTAGGTGTGGCCTCTATTCCAGTCACTCAGTAAAGAAGGTGTGGCCTTCGTGCCCATCAGCCATGGTGGAGTAGGTTTTGTCTACCTGGTTTGCAAGCAGCTTTGTCTAAAACTGATTTACAAGTAAATAAATATAAAAACGATCATGTATCCGGGCCATTAGTTTCAGTTATCGTGCCCCTGATGCTGCAAAATAAAGCTATAAAGTGTATGCAGAGGAACTTAGACATCATATGCAGCTGAATTAAATAAACTTAACCTCTGTTTACTGTACACTTTACACTACCTCGCAATGGATGTCAAGCTTATTTTAATTAACAAATATATTTTATTATTATTTATATTCTTACATGAATTAAATATCTAGACCCAGATTAAAGAATCGTCGTGACAGCACAAGACACAGGAACTGTATATGAATTCATCCACATGTTTGAGTATCCACATGTTCATTGAGAAAATAAAAAAAAAGATGCTCGTTGTAAAAATCCCATTTCCTCATTGAGGAAGTGGGCGTGATTTAAGATTCCTTCCTGACCTTTGAACAGGCAGGATGAAGCGACAGAGAGCAGCGACGTTGAGGAAGGCACGCGAATTAATTTAGAGGGAGCTTTAATTGAAAGCACACATTCCTGTGCCAGGAGTAATTATTTGGCGAGAGAGAATGTCGCTTTACTAGAGCCAGAAAATGACAAGGAGAAATGGAGCCCTTAGTCAGCTTACACACACACACACACACACATACACACACACTGGACTGCGAGGAGAGACATTTCAGCATCAGGTGCATCAGACATAAACAGAGGTTAGAAATGTGAGTGTATGGAGAGACAGACAGAGAAAGAGAGAGAGAGAGAGAGAGAAAGAGAGAGAGGTACTGCGCTGTGTGTTTGGATAAGTATTTGTGTGAAATTTGACCTCAATTTCTCACTTTTTCTGTCTCACACATCTCTCTCTCTCTCTCTTACACACACACACACACACTTTTCATACAAATCAGGCTCTCAGTTATTCGTTCAATCGTTTTCTTACTCCTGAATCAAATCTCAATTTCTCATCCACAGATGTCAGAGAATTTTATAGTTAAATAAAATAAAAATTGGCCAGCGTCGTGTTGTTCCATGGGAAACACAGATCTCAGCGCTGACATCACTCTTGCTGACTTAAACTTCCTCACCATTCTACTGTCTCGCATCTGGGGCCAAAAAAAAATTCTTTCTAACTCTGATGTAACACACACACACACACACACACACACACGAAGGAAAAAGTGACATCAGCATACATCTGGCTGAACTCTACAGTCTCTATGAGGAAATTCTTACTGACTTAAAGCTTTATTCCTTGAATGAGTCTCTACACTCCGGGTGACTAAACCTGCTGGCGAGAGGCATAAGCAAAAGAAAGAGAGAGAGAGAGAGAGAGAGAGAGAGAGAGAGAGTATCCGTTCTTCACCTGTACACACAGATCAGCTCACAGACGAGGCAGAACGTCCACCTGCAATACACTTTTAATTGAAAGAAAAACTTCTGGACTTTTTTTTTTTCGCTTCAGTAACTAATGACACAAATGTAGGAGAAGGATGAGGAAGACAGAAGAAAAAAAAAAAAGGAAAAAAGGAAGTCTGCTCCATGGCTGTCTCACAGAAGTTTCGAAGCAGATGAAATCGCAAAAATGACACCACATCTGTCGAACCTCCTTTAGAAACTGCTGTGTGTTTAAGAAGTGAATTCTAAACGCAATAGACATCCGGTGAAATCGACACAAGTCTGGACAAACTTCCCAGCAGGAATCCTGGCGCTGTATGAACGTTGTAATATAGTTGAAACGACGTTGTGCAAAAGAATCGTGCACACAGATCTGAGCACTGACATCACTCTTACTGACCCAAACTTCCTCACCATCCTACTGTCCCAAGAGCATCTGGGGCCCAAAAAAACCCCTGAATTTTTAAAGTACAATTGGTTTATATGTATTTAATCAAAAATTTCTTCTGTTTTGTTTTCTGCTTAATAATTATAATAATTATAAAAATAATTTTAAAAAACTCTTGCAACTTAAGGCTATAACTTGCCTTCATCATCATCGTTGATTTGTGTCTTTTTTAAGCATTTTATTAGCTGTAGTTTAAAAATATACAGTATATTAAATACAAAATACATTTAATAATAATAAAATTTGTACCTCTGCATAACTCTTACTTAATTAGTTACTATTTTTATTATTGATTATATATTATTGCTAGGGGTTAGGGTAAAGGATTGGGGTTAGGGTTAGAATATACAGTAGGGTTTAGGGTAAAGGATTGGGGTTAGGGTTAGGGTTAGGGTTAGGGTTAGGGTTTAGGGTTTAGTGTAAGGGCTCAGGAATTGGGTTTAGGGTAAAGGGTTAGAGGTTGCAGTTAGGATAAAGGGTAAGGAAAAAGATAGGGATTATGGTTTAAAGTAAAGGGTTAGGGCTTAGGAGTTGGGTTAAGGGTAAAGGGTTAGGGGTTAGCGATCGCTGCTTAGGGTTAGGGATTTGGCTTAGGGCAAAGGGATAGGGTTTGAGGTAAATGGATAGAAATTACAGTAAAGGGTTCGGGGTTGAGGCTTGTGTAAAGGGGTAGGGGTTTGGCTTAGGGTAAAAGGTTGGGTTTAGGGTATGGGTCACAGACTAGAGTAAAGGGTTTGGGTTAAGGGTAAAGGGCTAGTGGTTGAGAATGGATGGGTAGGTAGGTGTTTTGATTAACCCTGAAAAAAACTCCAGGGTGCAAAGTGTTAGGGATTTAGGGTAAAGGTTAGGGGCCGAGGTTAGGATAAAGAGTAAAAAGTAGAGTAAAGAGTCAGGAGTTGGGGTTAAAATCATTAGAATGACTTCAGGTTTTGAAATATTATACTATATGATATCTTTTGGCCTCTCAGTTACCCCTATAGTGGATGACGTACCCTGAAGGACAGGAGCTTTAGTTTGTTTTAACCCTAGAAAAAAATGCAGACATTAAGATTGACAGGCAGAAAAAAAATATGTAGAAAGTGTGGATATATAAGAGAGATGGAAAATCCACATTTAACTAATATGGTTTGTTTCCCAGAAGTGTCCTCACTGTAAGTGATCTGGAGTGTCCTGCATGGAAACTTTACGTCTGATTGGATCTCCTTCATCACTGAGAAAGAGTGTGTGTGTGAAAACACATGGGATAAACCTGGGATGCTGGGTCACAGTTCAACAAGCTGCGGTCTGTGCTGCATTCTGCTCATGTGAGATCAGAGTTAATCACTGAGTAAAGACTGCGTGAGAGTGAGAGTGGAACTCAGTCAGACTGAGAGCTGAGAAAACCAGGAAGACAACAGGAAGAAGCCCGGGCCTCTGGGACGTGTTTATGTAATACAATAACACACCAAGTATCATAACACTGTGTGTGTGTGTGTGTGTGTGTGTGTGTGCATGCATATACAGGGTTTGTTATACAGTATTTGTGTCTGTGTTTATGTACTGTGTATGTCTCTGTGTGTGGTAATGTACTTGTGTGTGTTGTAAATATATTTGTGGAGGCGTATATGGAACTTTGTATTTGTGTGTGTATGTGTGTGTGTGTGTGTGTGCATGCAAATACAGTGCTTGTTATATCTGTGTTTGTGTGCTGTGCATGTCTCTGTTTGTGTGTGTGTGTATGAGTGAGCCTTGCATACATTTTTTGTTATTTAAGTGCCGTTCGAGTCAAACCGAGACTTCTGATACACAGAATAACAGAACAGTTCTGAGAGTAAAAGCTCCCTTTTCTGCTACACTAATGCACCTCTCATCCCAGCGTTCCACCAGCGCTCTTTGGGGAAGCGGCTCCTCCTGACTCCATAAACTCATCATCACTCACTTCTGTTGAACAACACACACACACACACATTTTCTAGCCGGAGAGTTTACCAGCCTGGAAGTCTCATGTCTCATGTGCGCAGCCGGTGAACGTCCTGACGAACGACCCAATCCTGCAAGCAAATCTAAATCCCTCTCCTAAAGGTCAATTCGCTTCTCTGTCCGCCATTCAGAGAGACACGGAGGATCGTACGCACTCCATCACTTCACGGCATCTTGGAGACACACACGGAGGACTGGAGGTGTCCATCATCCTCCGGCACAGCGCTCTAGCTTGCGTTCGGAGGGACTGGTGATGCGTGGCAGCCTGGGAAAACACTTGACATGGTGCGAGACTGGCGGTTTCTGCCGTAAAAGCTCTATTTCTCATTCGGATCGTAACCGCGAGCAAAGTTCAGGCGTTTTACAGAAAAATCTCAGTTTTCATTCCGACTGTGAAGCGAAAGCATCAGGGAATCGCATTTGGAGAGCCGGGATCGGATTACAAACTAAACCGATTAGAATGATGACTGTTACATTACGGCAAATAGCTATTTAACAACTCCATCAAAGCCTGGCTTTTACAGTGTGAGGAAACCGCACTTACTGTAGCTAGCAGGGCTTTAGATCATGTTAAGCTGAATGAGAGTCTGAGTTCCAAGTCAAACCTCGAACGTCGTGAGTGTTGTCATGAAGCGTCTCTGCTGACCTCAAATTACACGAAACTGACTCAAGTTAAAAGGCTACATACTACTTTCCTTTAGTATCTTGTTTTTTTTTTGTGCACAGTAGTAAGTTTATACGAGAGTTAGTTCCGACCGAGCAATCTGATTGGACGAGAGTCGTTCCATGAGTGCTGCCGCAGCATAAATGAAAGTAGGTCTGTATGATCAGCAGTACTGAGAAGAGAGCAGCTGCCTGCCAAAAACCATTCAATACCAGTCACAAAAGCACTTTCAGCAAGAACACACATCTGATAATGTTACATCATCTTAAACAACACACCGCCTCTTTAGTAATTGCTTCTAAGTCGTTCCGAATCACCTCCGTGTTGCTCTGTTCATGGCTAACGTGAGCTACAAATTAATCTTCTAACACAAGGATGTATCCCAAATCCCTCTCGGACCCTTGATCAAGAGCACTACTTGGTGTATGGAGCAAGTGCACTAGCTTACCCACTTAGACGGAGTACACCCTGGACAGGATAGCAATACATCGCAGGATTGCACACACACATACACAATCACACTCACACATTATGAGAAATTTGGGAACGCCAATTAGCTTAATCTGCCTGTCTTTGGACTGTGGGAGGAAACCGACGTACCTGGAGGAAACCCACCAAAAACGGGGAGAACACGCAAACTCCATGCGCACAGACCCAAGACGGGAATCGAACCCGGACGCAGGTTGTGCAAGGCGACATGGCTAACCACTAAGCCACCTTGTCGCCCACTAGCGTACTGTACCGTTTAGTTTGTTGTGCGGGCGGATGGATATGTCTTTGCGCTGTGAAATAACTGTTTAATTAGACAAACCAATCATAATCTATTGATAATAAATAGTGTTTTTATAACTGTTGTATAAAAGCAATATCACACTTCAGGTAGTGCTGTTATGCTGGTTATCAGCACAGCTGGTTGTGCCTTTGTGATATTCATTACAACAGCATGACTCCAAGTGTGATATTTCTTGAATATCGCAATCTAAAGAGAGGCGTCAAGATGAGCACAAAAAAAAGAAGTAATTTCTCCAAAAAAGCGTCGGTTAGACTTGAACCTGATGACAGTCTGGCTAAACGGTCACTTGTGATCTTCTTGGTGCATATTTTCGTTGTAGTCCAGATGCTCCTCTGAAGCCAGCGCTCTGTTTCACTGAATCATCAATCCCTGTTCTCTTCCATCCCAAGCAGGAGCGGTGGTGATCATTCACCTCACTTAACCCAGATCGACTGTTCCCGAGCAGTAATTAGGCTGGTCCTGAGCAATTAGGAGTCGTTTTTTTTTTTTTTTAAAGCTATACTATCAATGCTCGAACCTTGAGTCATTACGTCAACAAGATTTCTTTCATCACAACACTCAGAACTAAGATCTGATTTACAGAAAGTCAAAGTTTCAGGAATTTCTTGACTCACATCTATTACACTTGTTTTTTTTTTCTCCCCTATCCATATCTATCAGCCCCATCAGGTGCACCTGTAACCTAGCAACAAGGAAAGATATCATCCCGCCCTCAACCTTCGCTCAGAGTGGCAGCTGGAAGCTGACAGCCAATAAAACGCAAGGAACTTCATGTCCCAGGGGACCGATCGGCCAATCTGTGAGTTTCACAGGACCTGTTGAGATGCATATCTTCCTCTCGGTGTCTCTTACACACACAAGCACACGCTCCTACACACACACACACACATACGGCCCCACCCTAAAAGCAGGAAGACGATATCACAAGATCAGTGCAGATATAGTGTATAAAAACATACTCTTGCTGACAGGCAGGTGTCATAACACTTTTATTCACACCTTTCTCGATCTTATTAACATCAATACAGTCTAAACTGTTATAAATTTATTTTAAGGGGGAAAAAAACTGTCATTTTTTTGATACGCCTGGGTATCTGATTAACGCTCGTGTCGCTCAACAGACAGGTATTAACCAGCCATGGCTTTGCAGAACTGTGCATCAGCACCGAGGACATTCATCTACTCCATTTGCTGTGACTCACAACCTGGTACATGTGTTATTTATTCCTTCGTCAGTCTAACACACACTTGCCTAGGACGCAATTGCTGCACGCAATTAGTTCGCCGTTGTAACACAACACAGCGAGGGGAGCCGGCGTCGGCTCATAATCAAACCAATACTATGGTCAGTCATGCCACCTCCGGCTGCTTCATTAGAGCCCGAGCGCTCCGTTTCCCCCTCTCCCTCGCTGCCTCGGGCCCAGACAAATTAACCCCCGCTGTGCCGCCCACCTCCAACCAGACATCCCTGTTTAATAAGCCGTCTGCAAGGACAGCGAGTCTTGCATATGTACGCCGTCAGCAAGAGCGTTCGACAAGTGAGTAAAAATGCTGACGAGATGAGAATTAAGGTACACGCTGACGTCGATGTACGTGCGAAAGCTTTAATTACACGTGTATTGTGTCTCTAATCAATGATGAGATAATTAGGACAATAAAAATATATATAACTTCAGGGATCTAGGATTCCCCTTCACCAACATCATTTCTAAACGGGATTTAAATACGCAGAAAAGATTTCAACGACAGATTTTTAAACGCATTCGTGTATCCATGTCCAAATGTATGAGTATACTTACAGTACACAGCCATAAACATGGTTTCTATAGTAACGGCTCATTCACAGGGATGTAACCGCATGGTGGATGCTCCACATTATTCAAGACTCAGGACTTTGTTATAACAGAATGTTGCTTAAGACGGAAGAAAAATCAATATTTTGTCAATATTATCATTGATGGAAGGAGTCTCCAGTGTCAGGGCTTCGTAACAGTCAGATGTGAAGCTTAAGGTTTTCTACCACAAGAAAGTCTTCGCTAAAATTACAGTGTACAATACTGGCCATGGCCTGAACTGCAAGTGCACCCTCTTGTGGCGTACAAGTTAATAGTCATGAGCTACGGAGAAACATTATGCAAAACAACATTTTCAGTTAATTATTGTGTATTCGATTTAATTCTTCACAGCAATTAATCGATTAATCATTAATCCTTAACATCCCTAGTTGTTCCTGTAGAAACAATACCATATAAGGATAATTTTAACCTTCTAACCCATTAAAATTAAGATTTCAGCAGAGCTGTTTTATAATAAAAAAAACATTTCTCTTCTTCAGTTTGTCATTTTTATCATCTCAGCCTCCAACCAAACGGCATCCAAGCAAAGAAAAACACATGTCAACAATTAACAATCATATTCTCCTTCCGCAAATCAAACAAAAAACAGGACCTGAGCCAAAAGCTTGTGTTTCAGCTGCAGCTCTGTGATCTTTACACGAGAAAACTCTTTACACTTTCTCGGGTCTTTTTCACAGCATCACTACTCGTCTGCTCCCGTTCATTAGCCCGCTCGTAAATCTGTCGAAGTTTGGTCGAATTGAAGTAAGAGCGAAAAAGATAACTTTATGAACGCTGACTTTTCTCTCTTTTTTTTATTTTGCCCTTTCAGTTTTAACAGCTTGTTAAACAACAGATCAAAGCAGCTAAATGAATAAATGGGATAAAAGTAAAAAGTAAAAAAAAAAAGGTATTTTTATAGTTATTTTATAATCATAGTAATGATGCAATGATAAATTAAGGAGCTTTTACTTTCTTGCAGATGTGAGCGAACACTAACATACAGTATGAAGCTCCTGTGTGGTGATATACGGCTTTCATCAACATCGTCCATTCCTTCTCCCTAGTAACTGGGCAGGATTAAGGTTTAAATTGGGATAACGGCTAAATTCCCGAATAACAGCACAGCAAAATTTCTTAAATTAAGACCAGTTAGGTTTGAATTGCAGTGACAAGGCGTATCATTTATTCTACACATTAGATATTCTTTATTTTTGTCATAAATGCAGCCACGTGACTGTGTTTTACCAATCAGACGTAGCAACAATAGTCACATGACTCCGTTTGACCAATCAGCCGCAATAACAATAACAATAACCACATGTAGTGAAATGGTCATGCAGAAACTTGCTGCATAGCGGAGAGGAAATAAATCTCCAACCGTGTTGGAAAGCGAAGGAAATATAAGTTGAAGCCACACCCACTTTAAGGACACATCTGCATACGGATACAGAGGCAAACATCAGCATTGTGTTACACCCATTATTCGTTAGAAAAAGTGATCCTTCATCCTTTACAATTCAGCACACTGTCCTGAAGGATACGAGAGAAAGATAAAGTCCAGTCTCCCGTGCTCCCGTGTCATACACACCTCATCTCATCTCGTCTAGACGATATTAATTCCTTTTAATATAATTTCCCTGTTCATTTCATCTCATATCTCGCATCGCCCTGAATAAACCTGAGAACTACATGTATTCCGTTCATGCTGGGTCTGATATGGTTGAACCCTGTCTACCGACACTTCTAATCCGCTCTTTATATAAGAATTCCTGGAATTCCTGTTTCACAGAGGATTTACAGAGCTGACTGTGAGAACACGTTCGGAGAAGGAAAACTGGAAGCTGGGTCAGGGGAAAAATAAAACGCTTCAGTTACATGTCTCAGAAAGAGAGAACGGAGGAGAATAGCTCTGACAGGTGGGTTCTTCTTTCTTTTCTAAAAAAAAAAAAAAAAGGTCTGGAAAAAAATTTTTAAAACAAAAAAAGAGAGAAGAAAAAATTTGAGAACTAAAAACAAGAAGAAAAGATTGTTCTGATGGATGGATGGATGAATGGATGGATGGATGGATGGATGGATAAACAGAAGGATGGATGTGTGGATGATGTGGATGACAGCTAGGGAGAAGAGCAGAAAAACAAACTGATAGAAAACAAGATGCTTACACGAGAGAGAGAGAGAGAGAGAGAGAGAGAGAGCAAGTGAGAGACGCCAGGACCCTCATTACACAGCTGGAGCAGAGAGCTGCAACCCCCCCCACGGTCCGCTTTAATGAGCCGACCCGTCACACACAACACAGGTAATCAAGGTCAACTTCCAGACCATGCAAGCAATCAACACACACACACACACACACACAAGGAATATAAATATGCAAGACTGTTTTCACTCACTCACTGTCCCCGGACATTTCTATTTAAATTCCATATAAATTTCCACATCAGTTTCCATATTTTCCATATTTCTACAGCCATATTGTCTATATTTTGTACAGCTAAGTTTTTTTTTCAATATTTTATATTTTGTTCTTCAAAAATGAAGTTCTCCATGATTCACATTTGAGCACTAAATGATGATTTGACCAGGTCTATCATTTCTTATTGATTATAATAATTTTAAAATGTCACAATACGGTGATGCCGATTTAATTTCGATTGCCATTCTGTAAGCATTGTGTGTGTGTTTTTTTTTTATTAAATATCCCGATTCAATATTAAACACTTTGATATTTTGTTGCAATTTTAAACAAACTTAGCAAATAATTTGCTTTGTGAACCATTTAGAGGATTATAGGCGATTAAATCCTCCTGCAGGATCATAGACGAACATAGAGTATATATATATTTTTTAAAACATTATGTTTGAGATACATGAATTTCCACATAAAGGAATCACAATACATAACTGAATTGATTTTTCCCCATCTCTAGTGTCCAGGATGTGAAAAATCTCCCAGGAAATCGAAGATTGGATAGGAAAACCTTACTAAAAGTGTCTAATAAAACTTTGAAATGATGTCTAACTATTGTTTGCTGCTCTTGGTTGGTTAAATGTTATGTCTTATACAAAGCAACAATGTTTTTTTTTCCCCTGCTCACGTTTACATTCACATTTGCCGCTCCACACTCCAGTCCAGTAGGTGGCAGTACTGCGACAAGCACCCATAAACTCAAAACACAAAAAGTGCAAATTCATCAATTTTAGACCATTAAACATTTGTACAATCACCTAAATAATTAAAAGTTTTGAGTCGAGAATGGCACGTTGACTAAATTAATCGACTCACGATAAAAACGACAGAATAAATCAAAATTAGAGTTCGGTTATTTCTGTTAAAGTAAGACATAAGCTAGCTAGCTAAAAGCCTGGCTACAGAGACTAACTTAAAGCTGATTCGTCTCCCAAACATGCATGACAATCACGGTGCAATAATTTCTTGGATCATCTGGTTATTGACCTGCCGCTTCAATAAAGTGCAAAAGCCAAGTAAAGGAAGATCTAGATGGAAGATATGATGGATTGGCAAACGTGCCAAGACGTGGCTTTAAAAAAAAAAAGGTGATAACTATTTAACACTGCGTTTATCGGTGGGCTTCCTTTTATTATTGCTTCTAAATTATTCAAAGATCTATCAATAATGCAGCTTTAATTAGCTTAGTTACACTGTCGGCATGGAGGACTGCTGCACCTGATCTGATGCAGAATCAGCAGAAAGATTCAAATAACGAAGAACGGAAGCTCAGCGTAGACGCTACGCATCGCTAATTACAGAAATGAGTCATTTTTGTTCTATTTATAAGTCTTTCTCAACCATAAATTTCTACTCTGCTACACGAGTCACTGTGTACATTCCTTATCTGCAGGTAATAAAGACGTAATCGGTCAGGAAGGATTCCAGGCACTAGAGCAAACAGCGACAGAAGATCTCCGGAACGAACACGATACCGCGCAATGCCTTTGTCAGTTATTGTGGTCGTGACTCCCCGAGTCTCTCCTCAGAGAGAGATGAGATAAGGGGATTACACGGGCTGACCCGGTGCTTTAAAGCTGCTGAGGAGATGTAGTACTCGAGCTATCAAGCGGAGATAAGATCAGACAGGAAAGATGCACAGCCAGACGGAGACACACCGAGAGGCAGCTTGAACGCCAGGTACCTCTTAACCGTGTTCAAAAGACCACCCTTTCGCCATCGATCGGCCTGTTTGAATCTCGACTTCTGGCTCAAATCGTGCTCAAAAGATAAGCCACCCCCATTACCAAGGATCAGGTTTAGAACTTCAGCCCAGGTTTTCAAGATGGAGCGGCTACGTGCTAGATGCAGAAGAGGATCTAAACGGACCTGTAGATTACATTTTCTATTTCTAAACACCTGGCATGCTATTGCAAATTGGAATGCCAATGCTTAATTTGGACCAATTAGGATGCTTTGGACTGAGGGGAAGAAAAAGAAAACCCGGAGGAAACCCAACAAGCACAGGGAAAACATGCAAATTCCATGCAAACAGACCTGAGGTGGGAATCGTACCCAGACCCTGGAGGAGAAAGGAGACAGTGCTAACCACTAAACCACTGTGATCCCTAACTTAATTGCACTCTGCATTGCAATTAATTTCTCTTTCTTAGTTAATTATATTTTTCAGGTCACAGCCAGTTGTGTAAGCATTTCACCGCATATCGTACTGTGTATGAGACGAATAAAATTTTACATGAAAAAACTGGAATTAGAACTGAATCAAGGAAAAAACCAGAACAATTCAGAAAAGAAAAATTATTGCTCTTAAAAATAAATAAATGTCTTTATAAAAAGGACTGTAAGGTCTCATGAGGCTACTTCAACAGACCCAAGAACAGGAGTATTCCATGAAACGCTCAAACACATCTTCAATCAAGAGCAATGGAAACAGTCGACACTAATATGAACTCAGGACTGTATTCCTCCAAAACGGAGATTAACGAGACAAATATCTGACATCATGGTAATTCAAGCCTGACCACTCTGTTATCGTTGCACGCGGTTCATGGTTCGACCAGCTTGTACAACGCAAAAGCTGACAAACAGAGTTCAGGCCTCGGAGATGGACATCCTCCTCGTTATGATTTACAGCCTGGTGTTCGCCTGGCCTGAGATCACTCAGCATTTCGTGCGTCGCTCCTCGCTTTCCAGTTCATCTCTATTAGCAGGAGGATGTGCTTCAGGCCACTTCTGCAATCCAGAGCATTGGAGGAGGAGGAGGAGGATTTTGGCCGGGTTCGACTGTTCAGAAAAAAAAACAGCAACAACAACAAAAACACAACAGTGTATTCATAACAATCCCTACGCTTGGGTTGTATTTGACTCGGATGGAAAAGCGTTCTCTACGGTTGCTTTGCCGGGAAAAATAACCCACCAACACCGAGCTGCAATCTGGACAAAGAGTTTCATGGATGTCTTAGGTTTGAGATCACATCTGGAGCTGCGTCCAGCACAGCTGTGGACAACGGACACACGTGCAATCTGAGAGTGGTCGTCTTTTCCATGATGGGAACGTGGAACCTTGTGAAGGGGCTGAGCAGTTTAAGGAAAATGACATTAAGTGTCAGAGCATTTCGAGTGCCGACGTCGGACGTGACTCGTGTACCGTGTCAACGAGGTCTTTTGGGAAGTGAGGCGTCTCGGTAATCTGAGCTCTGAGCAAAAGTTCAATGTGACTAACTGAACCACTAAGTATGAGAAAGCGCTTGATGCCTGAGGTCATTCGTCTGGATGATGTCTTGTGGCGTCTGGCCAGGGGTTTAAACTTCTAAACTTGATTCGATGCTTTAGCTTAGTTAATCGCTTTAGTCCCGGTGCAGATGCCACCATGAGGTCACGACAAAAAAACAAAAAAACAAAAAAAAAACGCAAAGCCTTGGGCTCAACACCGTGCTTGTTTAACAGTACCTTATCGATGGAAATAAAAACTAATGAAGAAGATGTGAGTGAAGTGACGCTGTCTGAAAAATATTCTGTTTTTGCTTTCCAGGCAGAACCCTGGAAAAATGTTCGACTCTGCAGCGACACCGATCTTTGAGACTTTAATTTTTATTTTTTTTTTACAGCACAATTTGACTTTCTTAACATCGCCGTCTGCCAATAGAAGCTTTCATTTATCTCTTCGGTTTCCACAATTATCTATTCATCTCCGCACCTCTCTCTCTCTCTCTCTCTCTCCCCGAGGCGAGTGTGCCTGAGTTCAGCTGTCAGGTAGGTCTAAATATTTAAGTCCCGGGCACACACTTTCATGCAGAAGCTCACACACACACACACACACACACACACAGTTTAACAGACACACAATCATCACATTCACTAACCTGAACGCATTTTGCATACAAGCTCTGAGAACTCTCAGAGTACACCAACGTGAGTCAACGATACACAACATGGAGAAGAAAGATATCATAATGTATGAGCCAAAAGAAACGAATCTGGGTTGATTGATACGTTTGTCAATACTTACCGATCGCCTGGAAGCCCCACCCCCTGCCCCCTGTCTCACATCGTCACATCATCATCCATTCGCCTCGATTTTCTCACTAGAATGAATACGCTATATACAGTACTTGCTTTCCATCACGACAAATGAAAGCGGTTTTGAGTTCATTACCATGAAATAAAATCAATATAAATCCAGGGGGAAAAAAAGAAGCGCACATCTGGTTTAGTTACTACTGCAAATGTTTACATGCCCAATTTAATAATAATTTGAAACATTTATTTTTCCTACAACATGAAGGAGGAACGTTTTACATTTTTTACATGAAACTGGAACTGATGATGTTTTTGTCTCCCGAGAAAATGCTGGTTTATGTAAAACACCATATATGCAGTAAGTGTAATAGAGTTTCTACACATCACTAAAATGTACTAAGCAACCAACATACCAAGCATGAAACGCTTAAAACCAAAATGTAAGCAAATAAAAATAAAAAAATCCAAAGATAATTTAACGATGTACTGTAGCCTTGGACGTGTTTAGTTTTCCTATACATGTGATAACCTGACATCAGAGCAGAGCAATTAAACAATCTTTTTTTGATGTATAATAGGATGATTTTACACTATGCACTGTTCTTCCATATAATGTCTCCTAGAGCTACTGGTGGGGTTTCACATTAGCAATATTTCCCCGTAAACAAGAATATTTACACTCTCCCATACAGCAGGTGGCACTCAAAAAAAGTAATCTACTACAAATTATTAAATACTACTTTAAAATTACAATTTGATTACATTACTGATTAGTACATGCTAAAAATAACCAGATTACTAATTAAATTACTTTAAAAACATCTGTCACTGTGTGCTCCTGTACTCAACCTGTTGTGGCTCTTTGCTCACTCCGTAGGCTCCCTACGTAGACGTCCGCACCTTCTGCAGGTGCACGAAGGGCGGAGGGGCGAGGCCACCAGGTCGGGCTGGCCGGCGATAATTAATGTTAATGCAGGTGTTAGTGCAGGCTCGTTAACTGATGCTGCCATGCAAAACGTGATTTTTAAATGCACTTTGATTACTTTTTAAACACCAAATTTGTAACACTAGTAACAATGTTATTGACATTGGTAACTGTAATCAAATTACATGCATTTAAAATGTAACGCGTTACATTACTGCGTTATCAGGAAAAGTAATTAGATTACAGTAATGCGTTACACAGTAACACATTATACCCAACTCTGTTACTAAGCCATGTCGTCAAATACTACGGTAAGTGCCGCAGTTTACCATGGCATTTAGTTGCAGTTTACTGTAGTATCTGATCATATCTGATTTGAACTGTGGATGGTACACTGATGCCAGAGTGTTCACACTAATCAAACTTTACCCAGTTTGGCATGACGTGTGCTCAGATACGTTCCCAAGTCCCTAGTGTGAAAGCACCTTCAGCCTCCTATGGACGACGGTGTATCACACATGCTCACAAGCTCGTGACACCATCTAAAATGCCCCAAACGTTTATGAACAATTAATAAATAAATCAGTTAATTCAATAATTAACATGTCCCCGAAGGGCACCAGCTCTAGCTAGCAGACACAACAAGCCAAGGACATGGGGACGGAATATAAAACCCATATTCTTTATCGAGGTGCTGTATTGACTGCTCCTTACCAGCCTCCCTTTTTAAAACAAACAGACTCTCACACCAACCAGGATCTCCCTCCATTCCTCCATTTACTTTGTTTTTGCTCCCCATCACCAAGCTCTCCTTCTTTCTCTTTAATTATCCTCTCGCAGCCAGACGGACCGACTCGTTTACCCGACACTGTCTGATCTTCTCGCTGCCTCATATCTTCCTGTCTTTTTAAAATCTGTCGTTGTTTTGGTTGTCGTGTGTTTTGATTTCTCCTGCATCTCGCAGCATCGTCTCTTACCCAATATTACAGTGATGTCTGGCACAGGGGACCTCGGGACACATGGGAAGACATAAGGACAGGATCCTAGAGGAGGTCAAGGCAGTAATTCAACCGGGTAAACCGAGCTCTGGGTGCACCTAGGAGGGATGGTTTGGAAAGATACAGGGGGAAAAAAAGCTATTTTTATATTGCGTGTCATTACAAATCATGTTGTGTTTGTTTTTATTTTTGCTGTTCATGAAGACCTTTTGGGTGACATGCGAAATAATTAGCAAGAACTGTTGCGCTTAAGATTTTTGCCCTTGTACTCCTACACAAACACAGTGCTGTAAAGTGTTTGTCCTCTTACTGATGTCTTCTGTTTTGCAATATTTATTACACTTAATCGTTTCACATCGACGCGAAGGCAAAGACGATCTGATTCAACAAAGATATTTTTCTTACAAGAGTATTTCATTTATTTTTATTTTTTTTAAAAAGAAACGTTATACAACTACTGTACATCACTAATGTCTGAAACAAATTGCCCTGATAAACTGCACCCCCATTGTGGTTTCTGATGACTAGAGATCAGACTTTCACATCACTGAAGGATGTTCTTTGTAAAACTACTTTAATTCAGCCACATAAGTGGGCTTTTGAGCCCATTTAAAGTCCTGTTACATCATCTCAATAAGGGTCAGGATTAAGGATCCCCAGCAGGAATAAATTTGAGGAACAGATGAACATTAAAGGACATCTATTCTGCAAAATTTACTTTTTAGTCATTTTTAGACATTCAGGTGAGTCTCCGAACATACATTTACCTTTTTTAAAATATTTTTCCCTCATTCTTTTTAATTGGCAGAGGTTTAAACAAACAAATAAAAATTTTCCCCCTAATGTGACATCATATAAACAGAGCCCCTCCCCCAGCTCGGCAGTAGCTCATTTACATAAACACTGAAACAGAGCATTTAAAGGAGAAGTGAAAGATAAGGAAATTGGACAGTGATTTATTTAAATTATTATTTAATTACGTAATGGAGCATTAACAGATACACACACTTAGAGGTAGCTCTGGGAACTTGTTAACGGAATAGTAAATTTATACAACCTTTAATTTTTTAGCATTATAGGTGCTGAAACACTGTTGATATTGGGTTGTTGTTGAAAGTTACAGTAGAATTATGTTAAATACGTGACATTCTGATAACATTGGGCGATTCAACCCCAGCACAATGTTGCGAAAACGAGTGACGGACAGAGCGAGACTCGTACTCCAGTGTCTCCAGACGTGAGACGCTACGTGGTTACCGCTGGACCACCAGGGGGCATGCTGCTGATGCTAGTACTGTAAATGCATGTACATAACAACGTCACAGCGCTCATCCAATGTTAGGCTTCCTGCTGTGAATCCACACAAATGATGTAAAATAAAACAAAAGCTGTTTATGCAACTGTCAAATATGTTATACAAATATGTACTGTAACTATCTAAGAACTGAGGATCGCAGCGCTCAAGGCCGCCATATGAATCTTTCCGCAGAGGGATTACAACAAAACGATGTTGCCTTGGTAACGCCGAAGCTACGGGTCACAAGGGCGTCAGAATATCTGTCTTCCTCCATCTTTTTCTTCCCACCTACCTCTCTCTCTCTCTCTCTCTCTTTCTACTGTCGCTCTGTCTGCAAAAGAAGATCCCTCATTACCTCCAATTACTGTGATTGTTCAGGGTGTCAATGATATCTCGGTCCAGCCATTTAGCTCCTTTTGACTCGCTGACATTTGGTGGGGGCTCAGGGCATTCCCGCAACTCTCCATCTTAATAGGAGGTATCCTACAGCCAGGGCAAGGCTCTCTCTCTCTCTCTCTCGCACAAACCCCTAACAGTCCAGATCTCCTTATAATAAGTCAAGGACTCACGCACACACTCATTTCATCTCATTCTTTCTAACGCCTTCATCACCCAAGCGAGGTCCGCACAGCCAATTTTAATTATTTTTTTCCCCGCTCTCTTTCCTCAAACGGCTTTTATCTGCACGCAGCTAACAAAATGTGAGGCAGGTAAAGAGAAGGGCTCCTAGGAGAGCACTGAACCTTTTCACTGAAGGTGTGACTTTTGTTTGTGCTGGCAGCGCAGAGCCGGAGGTGGCACACACATACACACACACACACACACACTCACACACACATGCACATACAGAAAGACAGACAGACACAAACACGTACACACAAACACAATGGGGCGAAAGCCTGGAGACTCAGACAGACACCGCAGGGCGTCTTTCACATACAGAGGCCACGCTGGTTTTCATGGTGCCGTCCGGAACGACAGACAGGTAACCGAGTGCTTTTAGTCCTACAGCGTACGCAGTCGTTTCTTTAAACAACGTTTTCTGTCGATTAAAACTAATTCAAAAATAAGCTCACCTGCTCGCCGGACATAAAGAGGTTGCCATATGGCTAGAGCTAGCGTCAATTTTTTTTTTTTACTTTTTAAGGCATTTGGACAACACGGACATGGAGCCAATCGATCAGCAACAGCAGATTTTAAGCGCAAGTGAGGTCCGTTTTTTCTTGCGGTCGTCATCCTCACTAGAGAGCAGGAATGGCTTTTTCTTGTACTTCCCATCCTCTAGAGAAAGCAGGATCAACATTTAAAGCGATTCTCAACAATTTTCATGTTAAAAAGAAAAGCATTTTCAGCAATTCTTTCTCATCCTCAACAGAGACATAAACAGTGTTTAAAGTGACTGGCATCTTTAGCAAGATCGCTTTTTGAGCAGATTGATTCTCATGATCGGTAGTGAGCAGAATCTGGATTTGAAGTAATTCCAATTTTTCAGGAGACCAGGATCAGTCTCAGTCGATCAGCATTTTGAGCAATTCCCATCCTCAAAAGAAACCACCATCTGCATTTCGAGTGATTCTCATCCTCAATAGAGACCAGGATCTGAACTTTGAATGATTTTTATCCTCAGTAGAGACCACCATTCACATTTCAAGCCATCCCCATCCTCAATAAAGAAAGCTGGATAACTATTTTGAGCAGTTCTTAACCTCAACAGATCAGGATCATCACTTTAAGTCATTCTATTACTCAATGTAGTGAAGGATCAACATTTAAAGCAATTCTGTAGTATCCTCAGTAGAGAGCAGGATCTGGATTTCAAGCGATTCTCATCCTCAATACGGTGGAGGATCAAAGATTTGGGTAATTCTCATCCTCAGTAGAGAGCAGGATTATCATCAGAAGCAGCCAGGATCCTTGATATTGAGGAGGATAAGTGATTCATGATAAAAACATGATAAGGCAGGGCTATCTCAGTGGTTTAGACTTCGGACCACAGATCTTTATTTATCGTTCGGTAGGATCAAACCCTAGCACCCCTGAGCTGCCACTGTTGGGCCCTTGAGCGAGGCCCTTATCCCTCACCTGCTTACCTGTATAATGAGATAAATATACCGTAGATTGCTCTGGATGGTGGTGTCTGCCAAATGCCCTAAATGTAAATGGCTCTTTTTTTTAAACATACACTAAATGTTAATTACTGGGAATGGATAACGTGGTTAATCATTTATTCCTAAATGAATTATTTAAAGTGTATGTCTTCTCTGAGTCAATCTAACAACAGCTCATAAGTCCTCACATTTTCAGCAATCTATCTAGCACGTCAATCTATTGCTGCAATCTGTGAAATGTTCGTCTTCAATTTAAATTCATCAGCTTCACTGCCTGTTTCAAAGCTGTCTCAACATCAGAACCCCCATCACTCCCACAGAGACCATAACCCCCCCCCCCCACCCCTCCCTCTCCCCCCTCCCAGAGTCCGCAGCACTGCGGCCGGCTTCGATGTAGCGTGCCAGACTGCCTCTCCAAATCCACCCAGGGACATATCCATAACAACTGTCAGCCCTCGTGACAAATGGCACTGAAAAAGAACAAGCGGCGGTAAGCCAATCTGGCAGCGAGAGAAAATAATTAACAGTTAACAAAGTTTCTTTCAGTCAGATATTTGATTGCGTCCAATTTAGCCAGGTGTGATAGAACGAGTGAGGAGAAGCTCGAGTTGGGGAATGGTGGTTGGATGTCTGCTTTTCTCTCCCTATTATGAATCTTTTAAAGGAGATCACATTTTAGTCACACTTACAGTATGTGTGTATATGTGTATACGATATAGCGTCACTAGGGTTCCTGTGTATGTGTATGTTTTTATGTCTGAACTGGGCAAAGTAAGAATTTCATTGTACCGTTTAAACTGGGATTTTGCATGTTCTCCCCGAGCTTGGTGGGTTTCCTCCGGGTACTCCGGTTTCCTCAAAGACATGCAGATTAGACTAATTAGTGTTCCCAAATCGCCTGAAGTGCATGAGTGTGTACTATATGTTTGTGTGCCCTGATGGATTGGCATCCTGTCCATGGTGTACCCCACCTCGTGCCCTAAGTCTCCTGGAATAGGCTCCAAACTCCCCGTACCCCCAACCCCGTCGAAATAGACGATAAGTGAGTGTTTAATCTGGTGTTTTTACCGTGCACATGACAATAACCTCAATTCAATTCACTCACTCAATGTCTATACCGCTTTATCCTGTATTTAGAGTCGCGGGTGGCCTGGAGCTTATCTCAGGATACTTAGGGCACGAGGCAGAGTAACCCCTGGGTGCCAATCCATCGCAGGGCACTAATTAGCAGGTTTCGAAATGTGGGAAGAAACCGAAGTACGCTGAAAAAAAACATTAAACACGGGGAGTACATGCAAACTCTCGAAAAGGCGAGAATCGAACCCGGACCCTGAAGGTGCAAGGCGACAGCGCTAACCACTACACCACAGTGCCGCCTCAATTTAATTCAATTGAATTCAATACAAGCATTAAAAATGAGAAAATTGACTTTTATTCAAATTTTTGTATCAATGTTAAACAAGCCAATTAGATTTCTACACTTCGCACGTGTGTGTGTGTGTGTGTGTGATGCGCGAAGTGCGCATGCTCCATGCTCTTACACTTTGCGCGCGTGTGTGTGTGTGATGCGCGAAGTGAGCATGCTCCATGCCCTTACTCTGCGGCATTTTTCCCCTCGGTGCTTGCCCTAGATAGGCATGCGCACTTCGCGAGTGTTAGAGTTCAGTTTTGGTGAATGGTGGAGAATAAACAGTTAAAAGGATTTCGTGTGCTCTCGTTTTTATTGTGTTTTTATATTAAAAAGTGTTTAAGCGAACACGGCATGAATGCTCGGTCACTAACAAAAGTGTGGCTTGTTGTTCGCGATGTAGAACGTGGGCGGACATTATGCAAATATGTTACGGAGTGACGTGGATCCGTAACAGAGTAAAAATAGATTTGCTAACGACTCGTTTAGGCGAATGTGAGCCGACTCTTTTTTTTTTAATAGACAAAAACTCCGTTTATCGTGCACTGCGTGCACAGATAGTGCAGATAGTTTATGTTCACATACAGCTACATGACACACTGCATGAAAGAAAATATTCGAAAAAGTATAATAGTGGCACTTTAAGAAGATATCTCTCCCCCCAGCCGGCTTGCTGCTCTGCTCTGCTTCTCTAAGGGCTGTGGTTCAGCAATAACTCATTTCAATAGACACTGAACCTGCACATTTGGAGGAGGAGTGAAAAAAAGCGAGTTCGAGATACGAAAGACCTGAGGAGTGTACACTGTACATTTTGATGGAGCTCTGAGAACTGTGTCAACTTGTTAAAGAAACAGCAGAATACAGGACGTTCAAATATTGAATTCAGTTCCCAGACAGAATCTTGATTGGCTTTATTGGTCGTTTTTTGTGTCTAGGGAAAGAAACAGGGAGAGTCAATTACTCTGGCTTATGAAGCCTCATAGTGCTAGGAGACATTTAGTTTAAAAAAAAAAAAAAAGAAAGAGAGAGAAAGCGAGAGAGAGCCAATCCATTCCAGAATGAGATCTCTCTCTCTCTCTCTCTGCCAGGCTCTGCCTTGCTGTACTTATAAATCCTGACAAGGGTGTCAATATGTCAATGCAAATAGGCCGTGTTGCACCCTGCCTGGTGTACTGGGCCCTGCTCCAGCAGTGACAGGAAGACAAGAGCAAGAACCAGAAAGTGTGCATGTGTGTGTGTGTGTGTGTGTGTGTGTGGGTAAGTGTGCAAAAAGGAAAGGAAGCTCATTTTCAGTGCTAGCTGTCACTGCACCCTTGAATAAAGCACACTAAGGTTAGGATTTCTTTTTTAAAAAATCAGAGAATAGTTATTTTCTGTATTCTTCAAAACTCCACCTGCCATCTTTTCTCTCCTCGCTGCTCTATGAAGTGCATCAGTTGTGCTTAGCTATTAATTTATAATTAAGCGTGTTGCCTTATGCATCGATATATCCAGAGCAGGGTACGAATGTGGTCCCTCCTGCCCGTTGGCTAGGCAACGTCTTAATTTATTCGTCTCGGTGTCTCCTGCGCTGTCCCCTCAGCATCTGGGAGAGAAAGCAGCTAAAGAGGTGATGATACTAGTGTCACATGGCTGAAGTGTCTCGGAGACAGGCGGGGCGTGGGGTGCCAGGGGGATGGGCGGAGGTGAAATGGCACAACTCATCCTCTCATCAGAGAAGAATTCTTTTATGTCAAGAGCCGAAAGGTCGGGGGGAGATTTCAGTGTGCGCTCGCGGGCGCTCGTCTGATTTCTTTCAGGTGGAACCGTAATAAAAGGCTTGGGAGCCTGGTGTTTTGGGAAAATGTTCAGGACACGAAGCTGAGTTACTGTGAACACACCAAAGGCGACTATTTCCCATTAACAGCACATCAGAAACAATTTGCCGACAATTACCACACGTAACGTTTGGTATCTGTCCAACAGTTACGCAATTCCATTTAAGACCGCAGAACCTTCCAGAAACAAGTTCACTCTGATTATCACTTATGTTAGAGCAGAGCTGCGTGATTAAATCGATCACGCAACTGATTCGATCTTTTATTGGAGTTTGTTGATTCGATGGATCAGTTTTCAAACACATTTGTTTGATAAACTTGCAAATTCTAAATTAGTCTAAAATTGACGCATTTTAAAATATCCAAAAGAAATCACAGCTCATAACTTTCAACAAAAATAAAAATCACTTGTATCTTGTACAAAAAAAAACTTGCAAGAATATGGCAGCTTCTTCTTCTTCTTCTTCTGAGTTTATGAGCAGTTGCAGCATTACTGCCACCTACTGGCCTGGAGTGTAGAGCGGTACATTAAAAGAAAGACCTGAAGCAGCTAAATCGCGCGTACGTCCGAGAGCCGTTTAAAATCTGGTTTGCGTCAATGGAAAGCCAAGCCAAGCGATTTAAAAAATTTTTTGTGTGTGTGTTTCTTTGCATTTTGTGCAAGATTTAATAAAAACACAGCACCAGGGGAAGCAAGAATGTTTGCAAGGACGGTAGCAGGAAAAAAACAGAGCCGCTTTCAGTTTGTTTTTTAAAGCAGTCTGTGCCAAGAGGGATCATAAATTACAGTTAGGTGTGGTTTAATGTCTATTTATTTCATATTTTACTTCATTTGGATGTATTTTCTAAATGTTTTGCTTGTTTTTATATGCAAAAATATGATTATAGTGTTGAAGATTGGCAATATTGATTATACTGTATTTTTGGGTGGCTATGGGAACGGGAAAGTGAGTTTCACAATACAAACTTTGGCCTTGAGAACTCGCCACGGTACATGACATTTAAACAATCAAGAAAACAAGTTGCACAGCATTTTTTTTATATTTAAAAACTTTTTTTCCTTTTCAATACTTCAACTCTAAAATAAATAAAGCTGATTGATGCAAATCAGACAATAAACTGATTACTGAATTGTACTGAATAGTAAATCGTGATATGCAAAAATCTAACTGAATTAAATCGAAGCAAATCTAAAGTCTACTTATGAGTCTCAGCTCTACCAGCAAAAACAATCTCATAAAAACGCTCTGAAAAACGCATGCTGGACCTTTAAAAGCCACTCCTACTTTTTCTTTTAACATAAAAACACTGCAAAGTATCTAATGAGTGAGATGTCGGTCGGATGTTCCTGCAGATGTACACGGTCCTAAAGGTCTTTAAAAGGAAAGAGACCACGATACGAGACAACAGTAAACTGTTTATGGAAATGCTAGGAGTCTGGCTCGCTGTCAGGGTTTCTCTTACAGACAGTTGAATGGGACTGATGACGGAAGAAAACTCACTGCGAAAGCTGGTTTTTAAAATGCCACAGTTTTATAAAAGTGACAGAAAGCAAAGCGGCAAGTGCTCAGGCTTATAACACACACACACACACACACACAGACAGAATTGTGGCATTTAGTGTTCTCCTCCAAGCGTGTTGAGGCACTGACCCGTACTCAGGTGCTACATCAAAAGTTGAGAAGCCATCTGTTTGTCTCTAGGAAGCTATAGAGAATCTTTCCCTGGTGCATATTAATTAGAGATGAGGGGGGGCGGGGCGGGGGAATATTAAAAAAAAATGTTTATCATTATTTGATTTAATACTTTTTGAATTTACACATTTGCATTCTAGGAGATGTGGCTCAAACAAGTAAGGCTCAGGATTACTGATGGGAAGGTCAAGGGTTCAAACCCCTCTGCTTCTATTGAGCCCTTGAGCAAACCGTGTCTCCTCCAGGGGGCGCTGTATCCTGGATGATCCTGCACTCTGTCTTCAGCTTCCTAACTAGAATATACAAATAATACCAAATACTACCATACTGTAAGGTACATTGTGACCGAATAATTGCATCTTAATCCTAAATGTTAATTAGAGGTGGTCCGATGTTGCAGTACCTCTATAATCCTACAGGTGGTGCACTCCAAACCATTCACACATTGGCAAATAGCGCAGCATCACATGTGGTAGGAGCGAGTTTGTTTAGAATTCAAATTCAGGATACTTATGAAATCATGATACTGACAGAATCACAATACAGATGGAATCGGTGATCCCTGGTGATTCCTGTCCCTAATATTTATTACGTTTCGAGGAACATATTCTGTTTGCTTGTTATACTGTGAAATAATACTAAAGCCGATTTAACACTAGTAAATGCGGTTGCATCTGCTTCAGCGAGGTCTAATGCAAGTGCTAATGAGACCGAGTCGGCGCACGTGATGAAAAACCCGCGCAATTGCTATTTCTGTATCAGATTTATCCATAAACGTTGCAGAGAAATGCACTTGATCATAAGAACTGAATGAGATTAAATGCTTCATTTCCTGGAGATGAGTAGTTGAATCCGTGCCCGGTGTTTCACTATCGACTGTTCATTGATTATCCCGGTGCCGGCAGTTTAGGAGAGAATTGCTGATGCTTGTTACTGCGATGCCGTTCCGTATTAATGTTGATGAAGCACAATTACTGTAATAAATCAACACAGGCGACGTTAATACGGGAAGGATTCCCTCGGGCAAACCTCATGCGCAGACATTTGCACACAGGCACGTACACACACAAGCGCTGGGGGAAAAAAGTGTTCTTTTCATCCACATACAATCATACACATTATGAGTGTATGTGCATACTGCCACTAATTATTTCTTTTCTTCCCATCCAAAATGTAAACAGGTTCCCTCACGTACCTAAACAGTCAATCTGATAATAGCGGTGTGTCTCTCGCGTGAGTAGAGGGAGTTCCTGGAGGCTCCATGGAAACACACAAGGAACAAGATGCGCCCCTATAGCATAAGATACAGACCATACATGCACACACACTCACACACATGCGAAGATCGAATCGAAATGATTTCAAATAATATTGACATTACAACATGGTGATACAAAAGTACACAATGGACAATAACGTCCCATCTCATAATGAACAAGAAAGACGAAAAGGAGACAAACCAGAGGTCATGACCCTAGGTCTGGATCGGTACAGTAATTTCGAAATTTGGGAAAAAAGGAGTTTCAGTCCAAAATAAAAACAGGGTTTCTAGTTGGAGAAAAAATACGACTTACAGAAAGTCTGTATTTAACTGGAAATCCAAATTACGAAAAGTAAAAGCCAGGGCCAAGGCGATGTTCTGGCCTACAAAAGCATGCCTTTAGTAATAGTCACCCATCTAAATTGTGTACAAGGGCTGGTCAGGTCAAACCGGGACTTTTTTTATTGTACAGAACAACGGAACAGTCATGAGAGTAAAAACTCCCTTTATATTTCTCTATACACACTAATCCCCTGCTACACTAATGCACTTTTCCCAGCGTTTCACTAGTGCTCAGAAACCATCAAGGTAGAAAGTTTTCTCAGTACAACGGAGCCTGTCTGATTCATGTCTAAAACGCTGGCCTCCCAGGAACTCCTTTTTTTATTGGGCTGAACATGTGGAAATGGCTTGGAGTGAGGTTAGGACTGTACGGGGGACGAGGCAATAACTCCCTTCTGCACAAGTTATCTATCGTTTTTTAAGAATCAGGCATTGCCCTCGCTGAATGTTCACGGGAACGACTGCAGTGGGCTCCGGGTCACTGCCATTTATTCACAGATGTACGACCTTTAAAATGTTTAAACCCTTTAAATGTTTTACTGTGGCTATGAGTCTCATCAACGTACTGCGTTTGAAGTCTTCTGTAAATAAAAAATAATAATAATCAGTCCTGGTTTGACTTGAACGCCCCTTGTATATTTAGTATTTGACATGGAACAGCGTAAAAGGTTAGAGAATTTCATCTGGCTAAAATCAAGTTTGTATCAGGGTTTGGCAACGTCCCCGATTTCCAACCAGCGGGCGTGGTCTTCCACCTTACACAGGTCCTGAAATTTAATCATCTGCCAGTAAAAGGACAAATTCTTGACTAAACTATTATTTCAAACAGCAGAAATCCGAAAGTAAGCTGCAATTCCGAGTAGAAGAAGACGTTTAGTTTTAATTTCATCAAAGCAAATGTTTGCCACCAAGGCGAAAAAGGCCACTCTGGCTATTAGTCCTAGATCACGGTGCTTTCTGCCTCTCGATGAGCCCTGCTGGTGCCACTCCGTAATGCGCTGCCTGTGTAGCTCTGAATTGCCACGATACATCACAGCCACGGCTTCGGCAAAACGGTGCGGCACGACAGCCCATTTCTCCTAGTTAACCTCCTTAACCGGATTACCTCCTGCCATCTCGCAATCTCCACAGCGGAACCTCACGCCAGCGTCGGATCCATCATCGAGAGCAGGGTCAAGTACGAGCTAATGGTTAGCAAGCAACAAAAACAAGCCAAGAAGCGCGGTGTTTATCAATACAGATAGGGTTGCAAAAAAAAAAAAAAAAACTATACTGAACAATTAATATCTTTCCATATGGAAAATCCGACAGATTTGCAAATAAAGGTGTCTCAGCTATATTAACGGACAAGGAGTATCGAAGCAGACCGATTTCTGCTTTAGCCTTGATCTAACATTCTCTTCTTTCCTTCTCATCTCTTAGACATTGATTATCGGCAGCAGTAAATGTCAGGGCAGTGACCCTATTGCCTGAGGCGCAGAGATACACATGCAGAATTTTTCAATTTCCTACAGCTCAAACCACCGCAGGACTGTCTCATTTCCTCGTGACAGTACGTCCAATTACTCTGCACTAATGCCTGCTGGTAGACTGTCAAACAAATTAACGCCATCTTGATGCGAAAGCCGGGTTCGGTGATTTATACGTGAATCCGGTCCAGCTCGTCTCATCGGCGCGGGATGTACTGTAATAACATTAAGATTTGATTCGTCCCAGCTCAGTTTTTTTTGCCCCCTCTCTCTTTAATTTGACGTTCTTGCAGGTAATGTGGCAGCCGTAACAGCTTGTGTCTCAGCGGGATCTTTGACCTCTTCGCTGCTTCTCAATGTTCAGACTCTCTGAATCAAACACAGCAAGCTTCAGGTTTGGAACGAAACTCCAACAATAACCATTCCGTCTCAGGGCCATACCTTTGATGCAGCTTCACGTCAACCATCACATTCTATACATAGTTATCCCTAATAAAGAACAGATTGTCCTCCTTTTAGAAAAGACAATTATTTGTTTATTGACTTTGGTTCTGGCATAGTAGCGTTCTATCGATATTCATGTCATTAGACAGACAAGATGTCTGCTCGACCCTCTCGCTTTAATCACAGCCATATTTTACATGTATTTTCCTCCTCCTTGATTTCTGTTGCTATTTGATATCCTTGGCAGACTTTCTGTCTGTGCCTTGTAGCTCCGTGATAGCAATACATCTGTTGGATTACAAGCCTCCCTGAGCATGAGTTACACACAAGACATGAGGGTCTAACACCTCCACACTCTGTTAAATTTAATTTCTCCTGCCTGCGCTGTAACAATTATAAACCTCAGCTGGGGCAAATGTCTGATTTTCCACTTAGACAGCACTTAGTCTGGTTTAAGAGAATGACCTCATAATGTCTCGGTCATGACCCATGGTATGAGGTCATGACGCATGCTTTAACCTGTGACATACAGTACTGCACCCTTATGGCATCTCTTTCATTCTTCTGATGTCCCATTAAAACATGTACACCAAACATTAATATCATGAACTTTAAAACTACCCATGGGTTCCCCTTGTGCCATCAGGGTAGCTATGGCCCCTCAGGGTGTGGCACACATGGGCCTCCGGGGGTTTGCACTGATGTCCGGCACCAGGACGTTGACAGGGGATCCTTTGGGAGCTGTGGGTTGCAGCGTGGCGCCTCCATGGATCAGAATTGTTTGTCCGGTGCATCCCAATGGTACTCGATCAGATTGGGATTTGGGAAGTTTCGAGGGTGTGTCTAATGCTTGCACTCTTTGTCTGCTGGGCATCATGTGTAGTAGGCTGTGGTGCACAGGGTGCTCTGATGCCTTTCTATCATGGCCGACATTGAATTTTTTGGCCATTTGAGCTGCACTGGCTTTCCTGTGGTATCAGACAGGACTCTGCCCCCTGAGGGCATGGGTGAGCCGTTGGTGCCCATGATCGTGTCACCAGTTTGCTGATGTATAGCTGATGATCAATGCGGTTTTTGGTGTAGTTGTAGTGGATTCTCAGTGGTATATATACATAATTCACAAAGGGACGCTAAAAGAATGAAATATTCTTATAGGGTTAGAATTCTTACTGTATTACTGAATTACTTCTGTATAAGGTTCCTGCCTGCTTTGACTGAACGACCTAAGAAAGCATCACTTATGACCCATTTCCTGGGCAAGCTTTAACCCATGGTGCATGCTACAAAGGTAAAAAAAAAAAAAAAAGGTCAAAAAACAGGAGATGAAAAGGTTTAAAGAAAAGCTGAAAAAATGTAGAATACCTGAGCATGATGATGCTACGTAGTAGAGTTTTAAATCATGTGTAGACTGTTAATTCAATTATATTTTAGGCATAGTTTAAGCATAGTGGAGTCAAGGGTTCGATTCCCGCCTTAGGTCTGTGTGCATGGAGTTTGCACGTTTTCCCTGTGCTTGGTGGGTTTTCTCCAAGTGATCCTGTTTACTTTCACAGTCCTATGACATGCAGATTAGGCTAACTGGTGTTCCCAAATTGCTGGTAGTGTGTAAATGCATATGTGGTGTGTGCATGTGTGCCCTGGGATGGAGTGGCACCCTGTCCAAGGTGTACCCCTCTTTGTTCCCGATGTTTCCTGGGATACGCTTCAGGCCCCATGCGACCCTGTACAGGATAAGCAGTATAGAAGATGAATGAATGGAGTTTTCTGATTGACACTCCACTCCAGTAGGTGGCAGTACTGCACCGACGTGCCAAAAATTCAAAAGAAGAAGCAGATATAATCTTACAAAACAAAAGTAATTTCCAAATATTTATATTTTCTGCATTCCGCATTCTGGTAGATTTTCAAGAAATCTGAACATTTTTACGTAAATAATTTGAAAAGCGTGAATCGAAAACTCCCTCATCGATTAATTAAATCAAAATCAACCAACCAAACCCTGATAAAACTGCATAGTAGATTTAATCGCACAGCTCTACTGCTTAGTAGTGAGCATTCAGGGGCATGATGGAACAGTTAATTTAACTCTGTTTATGTTGATTGCTGCCATGTGCTGCGAGTAATGAACTCCGTGTACTGAGTTTAAGATGACACGAGAGTCTTGGACACTGTTAAAAGATTTTTTTCCCCAACTGCTTGTATTGTAAAAACACTTTCTTTCCTCCAAGAAGTTTGCACCCTGTTTTGATTTCCATCGTTATGCGTAAAATATGTCCAAAATTCTATCTTAATAAAATGGTCATCTTTTTTTCGTAATGTGCCAGTATCGACTGCAAAAATATGCAGGATAAAAATCTAAGGCGAAATTCACTTTTTCTCCAGGGTGAGTGTACAAACAAAAAAAAAAAATTGGTCCTTGCCCATTTTTCTATCAGCAGCCAGCTTGGGGAGGGGTTTATTCTTATATGAGGTCACATTAGGGGAGAAATCCTAGATGCTTGTTTGAACCACTACTTATAAAAAGAATTTCACATTTTTTATCAGTAAGGGTTTAAATTAGCCAATTAGATTTCTCCCCTAATGTGACCTCATATAGGAATATACCCCTCCCCTGGCTGGTTGCTCAGCTCCTCTTGTCCTCTAGGGGGCATGGCTCAGAAGTAGCTCTTATACAGACACAATTTGTGGAAGCTCTGGTTAAAGAATTAGTCAAATACGGGACCTTTAAAGCAACGTAACAATGAGATGACTTGATTCTAAGATGACAGTGTATAATGAATAGGCTGAGTAATACACAAAGCCGACAAAGACAAATTAAGTTGAAAAGATAGTGAGCGAGAGTTTAACAGAAACGTCTAGGAGGCATCATATCACACCTCACCAGGGTGCTATGCAGTGAGATTCTCAACTCTGACAAGATAAACCAGCACACTTGATGAGTATCACAGTCTCAGAGCAACACAATCCAATCGGCTCAGAATCCTTATTGCTTATCAATGCGTTTTATTCAAATAGGAATTATAAATAACAAATATCAAACCATAAAACATAAGAACATGTACAGCGGCGAGCGGGGGGGTGGGGGGGGGGTGTATAATCTCTGATATCTTTGTGACTGCATCATCCGGTTCTGCAGCAGCATCTGGGATTTAGGAAGGCATGAGCAAGAGAGAATTCTGAAGCATTTTTTTTATCTTATTTCTTACAACAAATTCCAGCATCAACTTATTTCCTATGAGAAATAAAACAAAGGCAGTTTGGGGAGCGTGAATAATCCAGTAATGTGTCCCTGTGGATCCCCAGGATCTCAAAAAGCCAAGCTGGATTGACAGCCAACTGTTTTTCTTACACTTGCTTGGAGAGCGGATGTCACGTATTAACCGAGGGAATGCTACGGGGACGTTCAAGTCATAGCAGGACTTTTGATCGCGCAGAATAACAGAGCACAGGCCTCCCAGGAACTCCTTTAATGAGGCAAAGTTGTGGAAATGGCTGGGAGCGGGGCATTTTGGGGGGGGGGGGGTTTGGGGGGGGGGGGGGAACCATCGATTTTCAAGGATCGGACTATGCACTCATCGATTGTTCATGGGAACATCAGCCAGGATCGTCATTCATGGATGTACTGTACGGTCTTCTTTAAAACATTTGTGCCGTCAGATGTTTTACCGCGGCTAAGATATCACCATCACCATACTGCGCTTGAAGTCTAATCAGTCTTATGCCTTCAGTCCCAGTTTGTCTTGAACGCTCAGCATACATCAACAGTAATAATTGATGTACTAAAAGTGTGATATGTTTGAAGCATCCTCATGATGATTCTGAAATGGAAGGTGAATTCTGGGTACTATACTGCAGTTCAAATAATTTTACTAAGAGCGTGATTTCCAAGAACGCTATTTGCGATTGTGTATTATCTTACATAATGAGATCAATTCCTAACCACATTCCTATTTAATCCTATTGCATAAGCATTTTTTTCTGACCTCAGTCTTTTTTTTTTCCCCTCCTAGTAAAATTCTTGCTGGCTCAGCCTACTGTGTCATGATCACGGAGCACCCCGGGTAATGGCTGCTGAATTGCTGTAAGTAAGAGTGGGTAATTACAGGTCTGGAGCGTGGCATCGGCTGCGTCACTGACTGGTTGATAACAGACCCTTGATTGAGTAATAGTGGGTTTGAGGGCCTCGCTGACGGGTGGAGTCTGTAATGATAGCGAGATCGTTCGCTCATTCATGCCCCGATGCTGACTGGTTCGCGCAAATAGCACCGAAGGAGGTCGGGTAACAACCGCTCAGTACAAAATTGATATAATAACCACACTCAAAGGTAATGATACTTGAGCCAGGCTCAGTCTGACTCACTACAGCGAGCGGTTAGACGCACGGAGGACCACGTCTCTCACTATAAACACCTGCAGTTCGAGTGAAAATATACCTCTCGCAGCCACAACAGTAAAACCCACCACAACAGCGCTCTCGTACATACTCATTACGGCTAATGTATGATATCTGAGGGCGGTTTAATCGATACGTGACCTACGTTTATCAGAACTAATCTTCCCAGGCTAGAAGAAAGAGCTCTGTTGTGGACAATAACATGACTTTCCAGTTGACGATCTATCATCTCTCAACCCTCTTCATAGTGACTGACGGCGTCTAGGGAGTTCCCAGGAGCTCTCATGCTTGTAAAAGCGATGAAGCCACACACGCCACTCTGAATGCATCCTGACAGGCGTTTCATTGCTCCCACAATCCCCCTGCTGTCCCCAATAACATAAGGTGCCTTGCTTACTGATGAGCAAATAACCCAAAACAATTGCGTCTCATCTGACTGTTTAACCTCTTCACATTTTCAAACCGGCACAGCGCTCTAAAGCGAGTGCTCAATCGCGTAACACCTTCAGGACAACCGTACGGCTCCACGGAGATTACCATTAGCCTGTTAGAGGCTGAATCTGAGCAGTAGTGCTGCTGTCGACAAAAAGGTTCCACTGATGACACGAGAACGTGAGCCGTCCTGAGGAAGGAGTAAAGGCAAGGATATAATTTCATAAGGCTGCATGTGAAAGGATCAGGCCTTCGGCTACTCCTAAAAGAGCAGCACCCCTCGGGGAACGGCCGAATGAAACACACACACAGAAACGGGCAGCAGACATCCATTATAAACAAGTCTCTCACTCCGTCCTGCTCGCTGTCACCACCTTGGTTCTGTCTTTTGCAACTCTCTTGCTGACAGATACACCGAGCGCTGTCTCTGTGACTCTAATATCTTCATTATTCTGGCAATATTACCAGCCAAGTCGCCCTGGGGATCTATGCGCTGAAGCTTCTTGCCCTGCAGAATCTTCCGTATTTCAGTTTAATACTCCACACAGATCCGTACGCTGTTATACAGCACCGCAGAGTGTGACATTTTTAGATAAACAGAGGTTGGAACATTTTTATGGTATTCAAGGGTCACCTGAGGAGGTAAATCAGGACGCTTGATTGGAAGCAAGGCTCAGTGGACATGGGGGTCACATGTAACAGTTTGATAGGAAAATGTACTGGGGGAAATTTCCATGCAAAGGTCATCCTTACCATGGAAAGAAAAAGTAGGACTAATTTATAGGGTTCGTACCAAACCATGTTCATACAATAAAAATAATACACTTTCTTTCTGCTGCTCTCATTAAGGGGTCGCCACAAGGGGTGGACAACTTGCGCAAGAAATTTCTTTTTTAAGCAGTGGCGGCAGAGAAGAATGCTACTTTAACATGTCATTATTTAACATAGTAATTATTTATTGTAATAATGAAATAAAGTCATTTAGTCATAATATTCGCTATATTTCTTAATATAATTTTAACATTTTTTATAAACTGTATAAAAATTTACAATTTTAAATGTATTACGTTCATTTGTGTTGGTGTACGTGGGGCGTCGAACAAACAAGTGTCTATGTAGGGACGTAAATTTTTGAAAAGCATGTAACTTGAGGCTGAGCTCTAATTGGGGCACAGCACTGAACCCTCCCACTTTTGTTCGTAGCGAATCAATATTGTTTTTAAATATTTGGGTTGTGATTGGACCATTCCCAACGAGTCTTATTAACGGTCAGCAGACCAAGACCAATTATACCAAGATGTATAATTTTATGCATTTTGAGGATTTGATCTTTAATACATTATACAGTAAGTATTACTCCCCTGATACAAAGCTGGTCCATTCTCTGTTCTCTCTCTTTTCATTCGCTCTCTAAAAGGCTTTTTGTTTATCACTGTGAATCCGAATGTCACATCCATAATGCTAGGACTGCTCACTGTAGCTAATGCAATGTTTTTGGAAGGTGGAGTCCTAACCCAGAGAATCTAGAAGAAACTGGTTAAGAACCAAACTTAGATTAGATTAGATTAGATTAGATTAGATTAGATTAGACTGGATTGGATTGGATTAGATTAGATTGGATCAGATTAGATTGGATTGGATTAGATTAGATTAGATTAGATAAGATTAGAATAGATTAAATTGAATTGAATTGAATTAGATTAGAATGGATCAGATTAGATTGGATTAGACTATCTTAGATTAGATTGGATCAAATTAGATTAGATTAAATTCGATTAGATTAGATTAGATTGAATCAGATTAGATTAGACTTTATTGTCACTGCACATGTTATGGTACAGGGCAAAATACAGTTAGCATCTAACCAGAAGTGCATTTGTTGCAGTGCAAAGTAAGTTGCATGCATACAGAGAATGGGTTTTATACAATGAGTGCAAATGATTATGCAAAGTGCATGCAATAAAGAAAGATTAAATGCTGGTATTTCGCAGAATTATATATATTTTATACATATCACACCAAAGGCTGAAATCATCAAGTCTTTCTCAGTTAAACACCAAGCTCTAAGCCAGGATAAAAATCCAACTGATTTCAGGTTCTCAATCATGACAGATATCACCAACCATGACCCAAAAATTTCCCTTCAACACGCTACAAAACACAAAAACGAGCTTATTTCCACTTTGATACCCTGATGAGTCTAAAGTGATTCAAATAGGAACATGTGCTCAATAAAAAGCAGCTAATAAAAAAAGCTTTTAAACCAAAGACAAACAGTATAAGTGGAACAGAACATGCAAACGTTCCAGCTTTTTAAACCTAAAATCTCACACACAGTCATTGCTGCTGAAATTAAGGACTCACGTGCATGGTGCATCACAAGATGAGAACAAAGAGTGCACGTTTCACTTGAATTTTTAAGTCTTGAGAACGGTAAAGGTGCGCGCTACTGGAACACATGCTGTTTCTATGTGTAGCATCATGACGCCAAAGTTTAGAGTCTAGACGTCAGCACTGTGTGTTAGGTTTCGAATGAGTTAGTTAGTTATCTGATTGGATTAGCGTCTGTTCGAGGGACGCTACCGTAGATGTGAAACAGGAACGCACCTTGGGTGGGATGTGAGTCCAGGGCACAGGGGCGAACGGAACCTACATGGACGCAGGATAGACATACAATACTGTAAATCTAAGCATCAGCGTGATTGTAAACCTCATAGAAGGTGAGGACGTTTAGTATGCACTCCAGCTCTAAGAGCGTGCACTACAGAAGCCAGTCTCTAATCTAAACGGCACCTCTTTGGCCCGAGCAATTCACCCCTGTCATGACTGAACAAAACCCTGGGATATTCGGAAGAGATCCTGACTCCAGTACCTGCAATCTGTTTACCTCCGGTTTCTGTCGTGAAAGGAATCTCAGAGGTTTTTTATTTCCCGTTAATAAAAAATTATACGCAGAAATTGAAATTGCATAGCAACAAATAGCTTCTGAGGAACTTACGCTCCTGACGTTAATTATTTTCTGACTGATTTGCCATCTGTCTGCTATCTGATAAGCTCAAACTGGAGCACGGAAAGCAATTAAACACTTATTTTCATGCTCAGTATTGTTATGTATTATATAGTGATCTTCACAAATCGTGATGTTATACTTCCCATGTGATTATCCTCTTAATTAATAATTAATAATAATTGATAAATAACAGACAAACCACTGTAATGTTTTTCTTTTTCTTCTATTTTCTTCCATCCACAATTTTTTTCTTTGCTGCTGTGACAAAGAAATCTTACTGTCCAAACATATTATACACTTCTCGTTCTTCTTTCAGTTGCTCAAGTTAGGGGTCGCCACAGCGGACCATTTGTCTCCTTCTAACTCTGTCTACCACATCTTCTTATATCACTCCAACCGCCTGCATGTCCTCTCTCACCACATCCATAAACCTCCTCTTGGGCGTTCCTCTTCTCCTCCTGCCTGGCAGCTCCATCTCTAACCTTCTCATCCAGATGTATCCCTCATCACTTCTCTTAGCAGGTCCAAACTTAAACATCTTAATCTGGCCTCTCTAACGTCAATCAAATAAAAAAATCACACACTCTTATATTTAATTGAACCGCCTTTTGCCTTGATTACGACTGGGGCATCATTTTCATTATCTTATGCAAAGTCACAACATTTATTTCTGTCCAGAGTCACGTTAATTTCTCTCCAAGATCTTGTATTGATGATTGTCGAGGACCGCTATGTAAAGTCTTTTCCAGCAAATCCCAAAGATTCTCAATGCTGTTAAGATCTGGACTCGGTGGTAGCCAATCAGGGTGTGAAAATGATGTCTCATGCTCCCTGAACCATGCTTGGACAATTTGAGCCTGAAGAATCCTGGCATCTTCATCTTGAAATGTACCCACGCCATTAACAAAGAAAATCCAACGATAGAAAAAAGCACGTTTCTGAATCTAGACCTGACCAACAAAAGAAACCCCTGATCATAACGCTGCCTCCACAGGCTCGTATGGTAGGCACTAGGCATGCTGGGTGGCATCGCTTCATTCAACTCTCTTTTTACCCTGATGCGCCCATCATTCTGAAACAGGTTAAATTTGGACTCATCAGATAATATGAACTTTTTCCAATGGCTTACAGTCCATTCTTTATGCTACCTAGCACATTTAATTTTTTTTTCCAATAAGTCCCACTGATAGGTGTTTTTCTTAAAGCTAAACACCTGTTTAGTCCTTCCTATGCTTCCAGGTCCGAATAAGGCGTTCTTAACCCATTTTTAATAGTTTCAGTAGTATCTCCTTAGTTGTTTTCTTTGCTTGATGCAAAGAAATATATAACATCATATATATTTTGAAACAGTAAGATCTTTGTCAAGACCACAAGATATTCCGAGAAGCGAGAAGTTCCTCACTGCATTAGTTAGAGTTAAATAACTTTAACTTGCCAGCTGAACCATATTAATCACTGCAGTAATTATCCGATGGAAGGCTCTTATCTATTTGCCTTGTTAAATCCAGGTGGTGACTTTTTTAGGTTTTTTTTTTTTTTGCCCAGGCGGTGTATTTACTTATGCTTTGTAGAAAACAATAGCTTTCTCCATCAACAGATGTTACAGCCAGCTGTTGTCCTCAATAAACGGCTTTCTCAAAAGCTCAGCATTGCTACGCTCTCGAAAATAACCCGTCCCACACCAAAGAGTCCAGCCACATACAGTAATTATACGTTTCATTTCATAAGTGTGGTTTCCTTCGCCCGTATTTTGGCCAGAAAATAAAAATAGTTCAACTGAAATATCCGGGCCTGAGTAGAAGGATGCGAAGAAGGCCAGGAGGGTAACGAAGCTTCAGAGCTGCTCTGTATGCACAATGGCTCTCGGCAGGAGAGCAGTCTGACCCTGAGGCTTTCAAGGTAAAGGGTAGCAGGAATACACACATCACACAACACGCCGAGCATGCTTTCCTGGAGTTATTTGCAGGTGTTATAAAGAGTGCAGTAGAGTGATCACAATTTACACAAAGGATTACAGCAACGACAGACAGTTTGACATTCACCATGGAGAAGGCAACATCAACTGGTGGACCACGGTAAAGATTCAGGAACAATGAAATATTCTAGGAGATTTCATAAAGTCAGGTAGCATTGATGCCTCACAGCTTCAGGGTCCTAAAGTCTACTGTTCAATCGGTGAACTGTAGTTAAGATACACAAATCTTGTACTTGAGTGAAAGTAGAGATCCCTGGGGTGAAATGTTTCCCCATTAAATGAATAGTTTGAGTGATTTAAAGTGTGTTTTAAATCAAAATTGAGGCGCATCATATACTGTAAGTACATTATTCCCTGCGTGTGTCTGGAAATTGCATGTTCTTCCCCATGCTTGGTGGGTTTTCTCTGGGTACTCCGGTTTCCTCCCACAGTCCAAAGACATGCAGATTAGGCTAACTGGTGTTCCTAAATTGCCTGGAGTGTGAATGAGCATGTTAATGTTACCCAGAGGTCATAAAATGGGAATAAATAGAATGATAATCACCACTGGCTTCCACGGTCCCTAGCTGGACTACAGAGGTTCCTAGATGGATGAATGGATACAAGTACTTTACAAGATAGGATTTGGTTGTTCTAAATGTCCCTGTTCTGCACACCAACCAGGAAATGTGCCACTTGAAACGTGAATGGGGTCAAGTTCCACAACCCCCGTTCTGAAGTTCAGTTGAGACTCATATGAAGCTTCTACAGTCCCACTGAGCAACTTTCAAAGTTCTGCTTAC
Organism: Clarias gariepinus; assembly: GCF_024256425.1. Classification (NCBI taxonomy): domain Eukaryota; kingdom Metazoa; phylum Chordata; class Actinopteri; order Siluriformes; family Clariidae; genus Clarias; species Clarias gariepinus. The sequence continues at coordinate 5,661,637 of NC_071109.1, read as the reverse complement.
CAGAACTAGCTGTATAAATAACCAGAACTACTGTAGCCACTGTACTAAACACATCATAACTTTGAGAGATACCAACTCGGTTTAGCTCAGTGGAACTGCAGAAGGTTCACATGAGTCTCAGCTGCATCACTTTAGAATGTGGTTTTCCATGGAACGAGGGTTGTGGATTTTGGCTTGTGCAGAGCGGGACAATTTATAATGACCAAGACCTATTGTAAAGTACTTACATCCACCTCAATTTTGATTTCAGACAAACTTGAAAAAACTGAACTATCCCTTTAAAGGCAGAAGGGGACCCATTGAATTTAAACTTGAGGAAAAGTACAACAGCACTTGTCTATAAAAAGTTCTTCAGTCAGAAGTAGAGAGAATGTATTACATCAGTGTGGTTTTAAGGGCATGACAAAAATCTTTCTCACTCTTTCTCTTTCACTCTAAATATCCAGGAGAGGTTTGTTGCCATTAGGAACACTAAAAACCCTCCATCTAATCTTAACATTTGATATAAATAAGGCCAGTAGTTCAGGCGCTGTGTACAGTAGATATCACAGCGTCGGATTTTAAACACCTGGCACATAAATGGGCGTGTCCATGTGGTACAGAGTATTGGCTGCTTCAATAAAAATACATTCAAGTAAAAAGTACGGAATTTCTTCACGATTGTAGCTGAGGAAAAATTAATAGTTGCAAAAACTATTAATACTTGGTATCGTCAGAATACTACTTAAGGACAACCATTTGGATGGACTGGAGATTTTTCCAACTTAATGTCTAATGTTTTATGGAATTGGTTAAAACCCACTATCACAATTTTCACAATGGAATAATGATTCAGTTGCATATCACAATTCCTGTTTTGTGGCGATTGATTTTTCAATCAATAATTTTTTTAAACAGATTTTTCAAAATAACTTTTTTATTTAGATATGTTTGCATTTTAAGTGATTAAATGTTGCAGTTCCTCTATGACCCTGCAGGGGGTGCACTCTAGACTATTCACACAGAAAAGCATCCTGTGTGGTAGAAGCAAACAATTTGATACATTTGTAAAAAAATGTAACAAAATCGAAAAAATAATTTATATCAAATGGGGGCGTTTATAAAATCGAGATACTTACAGAATCGCAATACGAATCGAATTGGTGCAGAGGTATTGTGATAATATTATATCAGAAGGTCGTTGTTTTTTTTTCAAATTTAAAGCCAGTGCTATGTTTACCCAACTATTCATGTTCTCGGCTCTCGTCATGAAAGCGCCTGTCATGTTTTATTCATGTTTGAAGCACCAATCAAAACTCTGCACCCTAATGAGCGAAAACACACCACCACAGTTTTGATAGTTGGGTCAACGCGGTTTTCAGCAGACCTATCAGTTAATATCTCAAGTGTGTAAAGTTACACGGGAAAAATACTTGGCATGGGATGAGAGCTTCTTGTTGAGATGTTAGAGCTGTAACCATGACGTGAGTATGAGTGCGATTCTGAACAGTAGTCTCACCATGTGTAACGTGATTTTCTCATAGCAAATTTTGCATCACAGTGAAATCACACAGGTTTTGTAAAAGCTAAATTGTTTCAAATCCTAAAGCTTTTAGTCTAGGAAATCCGTAAAGGTTATAGGTCAACGTTAGGGCCGCTATTGATCATAAAATCATATCATAAAATAAAATAAAAAAGTCGGTAAGAGAGTTATTTTTTCTCTATAACTGGATGCCCTGAATCAGCAATTTGGCACTTTTTTAGCTTAAGATTCTTGTTTTTAAGATGAGGTCTCGAATAGTAAGGTGAGTTTGACATGAAATAGTTCCCAACCATGTTTACAAAGCTCCGCCCTCCGGGATCTTAAACTTAATTATTATACTTATGTTCTTTTCAATAATTTGTACAAGTAAAAAAAATATCTATTATACTTTTATAGAACAACATTCACTCACTTGTTCATTCTCTTAACAGCTTATCCTGTACAGGGTCACAGAAGGCCTGGACCCTATCCCAGGGAACTCTGGGCACTAGACGGGGTAGACCCTGGACGGGGTTGCCAAACCACACTCGATCACACATTATGGGCAATCTGGCAACACCACTCTGAGTACCCAGAGGAAACCCACTAAGCACACACAGACGCAAGGGCGGGACTCGACCCCGGAGGTGTGAGGCCGCAGTGTTAACCACGACGCCAAAGATCAACGTGTCCTACTTATTCTTTCTTGTAGCGCATCCATGATAAACAAGTCGCTTCCTGTAACTTTAACAACTACAGTATGAATAGTTGACCCTTTAACAACCTCTGTCTCGAAAGTATGAGAACAAAAAATAATACAACCTGTTATGTTAGCAAGAATCTACAAAGAAAAAAACAAGATGTTTCTTATGACGGAAAACTTTTTCCCTTGAGTGACACTGGAGACTCCTTCCAACAATGTCAAATAAACATTCTTTTTACAGAAAACTCCACCATATCAACGATTATATGTTGCTCTACTTGTAATATCTCAACACTGGTAAATTTCACATAAGGATAAAAGGAAAGAAATCTTGACCCTAGAAGGAGTGTGGGCGTGTATAACAACCAAAGAGAGATACTTCAAGTCTATTGTCATCTTTTTACTGATCCTTCCTTTAACAGACATTGCCAAAGTAAATTATTGAATGCTGGGAACCTCGCTTGGCCGGACACAGCCTAATTCTCACAATGAGAGTTTAAAGTTAATCTTTATTTTATGTGCTTCAAACTGAGTTTAAAACAGCCAAAACATTTTATTGCTAAAAATGTCTGACCTAGGGGAAAAAGTGCATTTTCAGATAGGATCATATAACACCATTTTTTATAATACTTTATGCTCCTTATCTCCTGATCCATGCTTCATTTTTTGTAAACATGCATACACAATTATATTCTTTGTCAGATAAAAAGAACGACACATTTGCTAAAGACAATTCGATGCCAGTTTATGTCTGTAGTGTCCGTAACTTTTTGGAATTCAAATTTTCAATGATCCTAATTGTAAATGAAACTTGGGCAGTTTATATTTCACATGAAGTGGCATAAACCTGAAAAAGTGTATTATTCTAAAATGCAAAATTGCTAAAGTATTGCAACATGATTTGACACTACAGATTTTTTGCTTTTTAAGCTTTCACGCAAATTTAAGTAACAATTTTTACAGGTCATGTGTTTCTAGAAGGTAACATCAATTTCAGTATCAATACTCATAGAGAAATAAGAATAATTAGCATTTTAAATGATTATTGTTTAAAGCGAGACAAAATAACTCTGAAAAAAAAACTTTTTAGGAACACAAGATTGGTCACTTCCATGTGGCATGAACTTCAAAAGTAGCTTCTTTGGCACACACAGTTTTTGTGTTATATGTATACTGTAATATAAAATATCATCAGCAGCAACACTGTGTTTTGGGCCAAAATTACTATTTCAGTTTGATTTTATTTTGTTGAAATTTTTTGGATTAAAAATTGTCAAATAAATCGATAAGCTGCTTTCTGAGCGTTTCCTGAATTCACGCTAAAGGGTTACTGTGTTTGTTCATCATTAAAGATTTTATTGTAAACCCTTACACCACATGGTTTTCCTTTCATAAAAGGTCCCAATTAAAACCGCTTTAGAAGGCTAACCATGCAAAGAACCCATGGTGGAAAAAACCTCTCTCTTTTTCTTTCTTTTATAAGCGCTTTGTGTTTTACAACACTGGGTCTTTCTCAGTGGGACGTGTGTGCTGACTGGATTATTTGGCTTTCAGGTTTGTAGAGAGAAATAAGTCTTCCTTCTCGGGTTACAGGTTTGGGAATAAGGTGTATGAGATTCTGGGTTTTTTTTTTTTTTTTTCAAAATATGTGTTTTATTTTGAGAAATGTGTGGATCCAATTGGGAAAAACTGGAAGTAAAGTGTAAATGGGACCTTAGACTTGTGAAAATCGTTCATCTCTACTGCATACACTTGTCAGTCATGGATATGCTGGCATTTTTTTTTTTTTTTCCGTTTAATTTTAAGTTGCCATCTTCTTGGAACTTTATGCATCTCTTTTATTTGCTTTTGGTGTGAGAACAAAGCTGTCTGATTGGACTATGATCGGCGATTTAGTTCATGGCTTGAATGTCAGCTGGTCGGGAATAAGGCTATGCATGGACTTAATTATCTGACTAGTATCATGTAAGTAAAGCTCTCCTGAGACATTTATAATTCTATAGTAAATGCAAAAATAAAGAATTAAAAGCTTGCAATCATGGTAAGAAGAGCTGCTGCAAAAACCAAAAACCTTTTTTAGTGATAACAGGATAATTTGAGAGACACTTCTGTCCGACTTTGGCATGTAAGTCAGCCAAAATATGAATTAATTTATTTTATTTATCTTCTACAACACATATCATGTGTATAGGGTCACATGGGCCTGGAGCCTATGCCAGGAGACTAAGGGCACTAGGCAGGGTTCACCGTGACCAGCTACACCCTGGGCATACCCCCCCTCCCCCCCACCCTTATATTGACTAACCAACAGTAGTAACCAGTGTAAGGATCTATCCAATGCCTATGTAATGTAAATGCACAGAATTTTTATTAGTGATACCACAACACTCGTAAATTTCTCATTCTGATTGGTTAGAAGGTGTTGATCATTCTTCCAGAACAACACTTTGATAGTTCCACCTTCTTCCATGGGAAAAACTTGAGGACTGAATCGTTTTTCATGAACATAACAAACTTTGATTTTTGCAATATTTCCAGACAAGAACTTAAATAAACAGAGTAAGCGATGTATGTATAATTGATAACAGAAAGGAATCTATCTTACAGACGTGAAGCATGACATGCAAGTTGGCGAATTGTTGAGGTATAAAAGTAGTAGAAGAAAATGATCCTTTGCACAAAGGGAATTTCCAGTTGGTGGCATTTCCCAGTGGGTTCAGGGAGCACCGCAGGACGCCTTCAGAACTAGTGGGGACTTATTGAAGCCATGAAAAAATATTACACTCCAGATGTCTTTAGGAATAAGTTCTAAAAGTAAAGCCCTGATACTAAAGTTGTCATGAATATGATCTAAAAACTCTGTAAGAAATCTTGAGGTTTTATGTCTTTCTACAGAAGACCTGAGGGCTGGCCGGTGTGCCCACTGGAATAGTAATGGATCAGTCATTAGTGTTGAGATGCAGTGATGTTCTGGTTAAAATTAGAATTTATGGGTTTGGGTTTAAATGTTTATGTGAAGTTTGGAAGAACAGATTTTCCAAAAAGTGCTGTAGCAATTGTGCTAAAAAACAAAAACTTATGTGATTCGTGACAAGCGCTGATGCAATGTGTAAACAGTTCACATTAGATCATCAGATCATCACACTGGACACAGCTGCACTCACCAGGCCGTCACAGTTGCTGATGGCCACCGAGGCTCCTTGCACATCCGTGATATCGCCCACGTACATGCATTCGGTGTTTATCAGCTCGGTGCGCGTGCCGCCCGGCGTCTGCCACTCCATCTTGGCTCCGGGAGCCACCAGACGCGTGTTGGGGTGCAGGCGCAGGTGGAACTCCCGGCCGAAGACGGTGACGTTATAGTAGAGCCTCTCTCCGTCTCCTCGCGGTTCGTCGGCTGTTTCCGCCTCTCTTCGCCAGCGCCTACGGAACTGCCCGCGTGCTGCACCCGCTGACACCGCGTGCGACAGGAAGCGGCCGTGCGCGTCGCTCAGCACGGGCCTCACCAGTCCATAGTCCCCCAGCACGTGCTGCAGGGAATCTGCCAACCCACACACACACACACACACACACACATACATATACTTCTGGAACTTTTGCTTTCTTAATTTCAGCACAGAAGTCAATAATCATGATTACAGGAGTATTATTAACGCATGATGTGTGTGTTGCAGGGTGCAGTGTGCAAGCATTAGGGTTGATGCGGTAATTTATGCAACTGATCCATTCACTTTCTCACTCATCATCTATAACGCTTCATCCTGTAAACAGGGTCATGGGGGACCAGAAGCCTATCCCAGGAGACTTAGGGCACGAGGTGGGGTACACCCTGGTACACACATACACACTATGGGAATGCCAGTTAGCCAAATCTACATGTCTTCGGGCTGTGGGAGGAAGTTGGAGTACCCAGAGGAAACCCAACAAGCATGGAGAGAATATGCTGCATGCACACAGACCCAAGATAGGAATCGAACCTGGACCCTGGAGACTCAGCTGATCGACACTCTCAGTCACACACTACGGGCGATTTGGAAACGCCAGTTAGCCTAATCTGCATGTCTTTGGTAACCTGTGGGAGTGTAAACTCTACACACACAAACCTCAAGGCGGGAATCGAACCCGGACCTTGGAGATGCAAGGCAGACAGGACTAACCACTACGACACCGTGCCATGCAACTGATCTATTCTCACTCACTCATCGTCTATACTGCTTTATCGTGTATACAGAGTCGCAGGGGGGGCTGGAGCCTATCTCAGGAGACTTGGGGCACAAGACGAGGTACATTCTGGACGGCGCAGCAATCCATTACAATACACACACACACACACTGGGCAATTTAGTAACACTAGTTAGCTTAATCTGCATGTATTTGGGCTGTGGGCGGAAACCTGTGGAAATGCAAACTCTACACACACAGACCTCGGGGCGGGAATCAAACCCGGACCTTGGAGGTGCAAGGCGGACAGCGCCAACCACTACGCCACCATGCTGCCATGCAACTGATCTGATCTATGAATTGATATTTGCAGGAAAACATAAAGTAATGTAAATAATAAATAAATAATAATAATAATAATAATAATAATAATAATAAAGAGTTTTGCTCATGCGGAAAAATGTTTGCCTGGCTCATCCTAAAACCAGTCTCAGATCAAAGCACTTCTCATGTGCTCGGTTTCCAAACATTGCCACGTGTCCCGGGTTTTCCACCGCGGGGCCACCTGCTCCACGCGCACGGCTACACCCGCGACTGCAGCGCGCCCGCTCTCCCTGCTCGTCTCACTTTCTCCGATCTGACACTCTAACACTGTGTGACGCTCTGAGGTGACGAGCCACACCTATGTGCACAAAAGTGCAGTATATATATACATGCAGATATACACACTTATATATCTTTTTTTTTTTCAGTATATCTCACTAGATCATTTTCTGAGTCGAGTGCGCACGGCATCTCTCCAGACCAGAGGAAAAAAATAAATAAAACAACAACACCAAACACACACACACACTTGGAAAGCTATGACAGAAATCGAAATCAGGTCTTCCATAGCTGCTCGGGTTTTGCGCTCAGTGCGCAGTGCCATGTGGAGAGCCGGGCGCATTAAAGCGCATTAAAGCGCAATGCGCGCAAAAACCCTCCGAGCCCCGGAGAGATGGAGAAAGAGAGAGCAAGAAGAGAGAGAGGGAGAGAGAGAGAGAGCGGGCAAGACTGATGACACAGCATGCAGGACCGGGGGGAAAGAAAAGGGAAAAAGTCCTTGAGCAGGGATGTCTGAGCAAGTTCACATGGAGAGAAGTAAAGCAATTCATGCATTCTAGAGCAAAGGAGGGATCATCCCCACCATCACCATCACCATGACCAACATCACCATCACCATCATTATCATCATCATCATCATCATGATCATCCAGGTGGACGTAAAAGTAGATGGATAAAGAGCGTACCTAGGCTACTGGCGATGTAGAGGCCGTGGGCGGGCAGCAGCAGCGCGGAGATCAGGATCGGAAACGCGGCGGCGGGATTCATGGCAGCTCCGAACTGCGCAGGTGGGAGAGAGACGGAGTTCAGGATCCGGAGGAGGAAAGTTACAGCGGAGAGAGAGAGAGAGAGAAAGAGAGAGAGAGACAGAGGGAGAGAGAGAGAGAGAGTGTAACTTACTGCGCACAGCACCGGAGACGAGGAGAGACTCTATCTCACACTCTCTCTCTCTCTCTCTCTCACTCACTCACTCTGCCTCTATCACTCTCCCCTCTCCCTCTCTCTCTCTTTCACTTTCTCCCTTACTCTCTCCCAGTGTCTGGATCATTCTCTCTCCTTATTTCAAACTGTGTGTGTGTGTGTGTGTGTGAGAGGGAGAGAGTCTCCCTCTCTGTCTCCTGTCCCAACCCAACCCATTCATCCTATTCATCTAATCCATCTGGAAAATCTAATGGCACCCTCATTCCTCTGATGCAGAAGAATACTTATTCTCTTTAGGGAAATGTTTTAATCCTGTGTGTGTGTGTGTGTGTGTGTGGACTGAAGAGAAACCTGCAGGACCTGCACAAACTTTCTTGCTTTCATGCTCATAGAACTTCACCCAAGCCAACAGCGCCCCCTGTGGTGAACTTACAGAAGATGTGATCTGTTGTGTTTTGATTGTGTGTGTGTTATTAGATATTATTGAAGCGTCAAGATACTGTACAAAATATTACAACATATTGACATCTTTATAAATAAAAGCCAGGTTTTGTCTGTACATTGGGTCAGAACTCGCACTTTTAATTATATCTTCACGTTTCATACATTAAAGGACCCGAAACCAGTCACCGCGGTAAACCAGTCTCAGAAAAAATTCTGTCTGTCTGTCTGTCCAGCCAGATTTTGTTATAGCATCATACAAAAATGTCTGGAAATAATTTAATGACAGTCCTTCTGTTTTTGCCTGAAGTTATGAGTAGTGATGGGTTGTTCATGAACGTTTCATTAATTTTGAGCGAATCTTTAACGTGACTTAGAAGAACGAGTAGCCTTGGAGAGTGATTCGTTTATTTTCTACTGGGCGCGCATGCGCAAATCATCGCAAAACCCCCGTAGGTTATGTACAGGAAACAGAATTAAGCGACTCTTTCTCAGTGACTCTTCTACTCCGAGTCGTTCGTTCTTTTGTCACGTGACTCCCATGGACGCTATGCGGCGCAATAGATTCAAAAGCGGCTGAGCGGCTCATTCTGTTTATTATAAAATGTCCTTACCTGCATTGTAATATTTCAATTACTGGAACTATAGCCAAAATTTGTGAATGTAGACGTATTGGGGGTCTTTTTATTAAAAATTCAACATTTTAGGGCACATTTTAGGGTTATTTCCTACATGTGAACTACATGACTCAAAAAAACATTCGTTCATTTTGATGAACGAGATTTAATGAACCGAGTCACTAAAATGATTCAAACTTCCCATCATGAGCGGTTATGTGTTCGGACAGTGCACTGCGCATGCGTCAGACTGTGGGCGTGTCTTAAACCAACCGCGGAACAGAATTTGATGAGACTTCTGCAGTCCTTAGATCTCTGCTTGTAGTTTAACCTGCACCATAAGTGAAATCAAAATGTTGAGTAAAAGCGATGTTATGATCAGTTATGTGTCGGATTTGTTAATCTACTTTAAAATAAGCTACTAAAGATACTTGCTCAATGTACTGTAAACAAACACCTGCACCAATAGATATCAAGTAGTAAAGCTAAACTGATTTATATATATATAATTTTTTTTTTACCGCTGAAAAAATCTACTTTTCCAGTGTAGTTCACTCTTCGTTTACCGCACAGGGAGTGTATTTGTCTGACAACGAAAGAAGTACAGTACTTATCATAAACAAGGCGTAGGATACTCAACCTTATAAAAAGTTACAACTAAAAAAGGCAGACAGACATGTTCGTGGGCTTCAGAAATAATAATATCACTGATTACATTAAAGATGATTGGCTTATTTTTAGCTTTAACCTTTTACCTATTTTCTTAAATCTTTTTTCCCGTCAACGACATGCTTATGCTAGTTACATATAAATTTAACTGGAAAAAAGATAGTAAAAATATAAAATCCCTAATCATTCTTTATTCATTACTGGTCTTTAGGGAGAATACAACCGTCAATGGGAAGCCATGAGCCATTTCAGGGCACTATACACACACACACACACACACACACACACACACACACTTATCTACAATCACACACTTAAGGTGCAATTTCCAGTCGCCAATCCACCTCCTGACAAGTTCTCTTGAGGTTGTAGGAAACCGGAGACCCCAGAGGAATCCCACATAGACACAGGAGAATATATGAAACACCACACAGACAGCAACCTGAGCTCAGGATCAAATCTGTGACCCTGGAAATGTGAGACAGCAGCGATGCCCGCTGCACAATCATGCCACCATTATGTCGTCTTTTGTGCGTTTGTGTCCTTGAAATAAAAAAATGTTAAAAAAAAAAAAAAAAAAAAAGGCTTACAGTAAGAATATATGTCTGACCTGACCTGCAAGTGATCAAATTTTTTCCTGTTATTTGATATTGTAAAAACTCAAACATGTGGCTAGCATCCATTTTTTAATATTTTGTTATATATGTTTATCAAGAATGTATAAATAAGTACAAAACCATTCAATATTTTTAAACAGAAAGCAACATATTACACGACAAATCAATATTGATTCACTCACTTTCTATACCAGTTATTATGTGCAGGAATGCAGAAAAACTGGGGCCTAAGCCAGGAAAGTTTGGAGCCAAAACTAGACGTTTTGCCAATCCATCGCAAGCTACACATGCACACACACACCACACACACATTCCCCCACTATGGGCAATTTTGGGAACAACAGTTAGCCTAGTCTGCATGTCTTGGACTGTGGGAGGAAACCCACCAAGCACAGGGAGAACATGCAAACTACATGTATACAGACCGGGAATCGAGCACTTAACCCTAGAGGTGCAAGGCTACAATGTTGACCATTATGTCATCACAAGTGTGACAAAGTTAGCAGAAGAACTCTCAATCCCCAGTTCCCTCAGTAAAACCTAACAACTGTTTTACTTACAAGTACTGTTTAAGTCTTAGGCACATTTAAAAAAAAAGCCATAAACAAAAATACCTTTGAAAACATTTCTATATAAAAGAAACTCTTATGAAGAGCATTAAACAAATAAAATAAACACAGTCGAATTTTTTGGTATAAAAGCGCCTCTTTGCTTGAAAAATTTGTGCAGTTATATAAGCAAAACAGCTGTTCATTCATTAATTTTCCATAAATTTTATCCCATGTAGGATCACAAAACCTTGGAGTACAGCACAGGATACACCCTAGATGGAGTGCCAACCCATCCTGAGGCACAAGCGCACACACCCACACGCAACAAGCATTTAGGAAAGGCTATGCTACACTGCATGTCTTTGTAAAAAAAAAAAAAAACACCAAACTCCACACACAGATCAGAGATAAGAGGCATAAGGCAACTGTTATATCTCAGACACGGAGAACGCAAGTGCAAATGAGATGTTTTATTTACAAATAAGTTGCTGTAATTAGTCTCAGGTGTGTTAGTACTCGGGTGAACTAGAGCTTTGGTGTTGGGAGTTGTAGTTCTTGTTTGTTGTAGTTCTAACAGTGATGGTGTCGAGTGTAGAAGAAAGACAGTGTAGAAAAGAGCAGTGGAGCCTAGCAAACATGTGAATGAAATGTTACGAGTTTAAATTAAGCGCTGGTCAAGAGCTAATATGGCCTTGAAGGTAATCGTTATCCACCTACGCCTACCTTACCTCAGCTCTACACCCAGATCAGTGATATTTTATATCAGTCGTATGTGTTTAGATATAAAATCCTTTAAGTTAATATCAAGTCGTGCTGTACTTCCTCATTACTGATCTTGTTACTGAATAAACTAGTATTTAAACTGACCACAGAACTGTTTATTTTCTTTCTTAATCAATAAAACCGATGAACCCTTTGCAATCCGTGTGCGTGACATTAACGTTCGGTTCAGATGAAGGCGTGTCACACGTTGGTATTTTTACCCATCGTACAGATCGCCTTGTATTAAACCCCGTCGTCTCTTGCTGTCTGATTTATGTTCCTGCACACCATGTGTGCTGCCTGCCACCTCCCGTTCCCCTCCGTTACCATGGCGATACCAAGCCCTGTACCTGGAAAAGTACACTTCTGAACATTTTTATATATCCGCACCTTCAAACCTAAGCTGGTTACGTTTAAGCTAGAATGTTTATACAGAGAATAATGCTATACTTTTTTCTCACACTAGCAAGCCTATGCATGGTCTGTAATTACAGTAAGTGGATTATTTTCCTATGAATGCACACCCCAAGATGTGTTATTTAGTACACAGCAGCAGCTCTGACTCTGTGGTGCAGGGTGAAATTGCAGGTTCAATAACAAGACTATTTCAGAAATTTAATGAAACGAAAAAGGCAAAAATTAGAAAGTGTAATTCTTGAATAAATAAAACATTGTTGGTTGGTGGTATTTAGTGGTTAGTCGCTTATTATAGATATATATAAAAGTTCATTAAGTGTGCAATTTAGATTTTTATCTATAATGAGCATAAAAATATATATATATATATATAGTCATGAATGTTGGATTATGAGAAAGAAAGCTACAGTACAGAGCAGAAGTTCTTAGCACTACTTGTTTTAATAAAAAAAAATATTTTAGTTGTTAATTTTATGACATAAGCATTACAGAGGGAGTATAAAAACACCTAATAAAATGAAAGGTTATTGAATAATATTTGCACTTCTGTAGGAAAAGCAACATATTATGTAATACACTACCTTAAACATAATGAAGGCTGCCAAAGTCTAAAGAAGAACTGGGACAGGTTCTCCAGGTTCCAAGATGCTTGTTAAAACTGACCAGCTATTACTTACCATTTCCTTGTATTGCATTTCCTTGTCATTGTACCAGAGACTTATGATGTATTTGGAAAAAGCTGTTTAGTTTATATGGAGGAGGATTTGGGCCAGCAATAAAAAATTTATTTTATTCTCTTAGAATTCTAACTTTAATCTCAGAATTCTAAACTAAACTTCTAATAAACCAAAGTCAGAATTTTAAGGAAAGAAATTAATTAAAGTCATTTAAAAAGCCAATTTTTTTTTTCAACATTCTGACTTTAATCTCAGAATTCTGAACTTCTCATTTAAAACTAAAGTGACAATTCTGCATAAAAATACCATAATAAAAATAATATACCATAAAAATAATTTATGATTTATATAATAATTTATATTTAATTAATATAATAATTTATAATTTATCTAAACTTTTTTTCATTTTTCAATTTCAATTTTAAACTAAAGTGAGTGTCCTAAGAAAACATTAATAATACATTTATTTATTTATTTATTTATTTACTGGTATTTTCTTTGGCATTCTTTACTGTAAATCAAAACATAATTTTATCATTTCTCAAGGCCACATGGATCTACAGGTTTGGTATTGTTTAATGTAAGACTTTTGCATGGTACTACCATACATTTAACATTTGTATTGGTCAGGGCTTAAACAATCAAATCAGATTTTCCTCCTATTGTGACATCATATTGGAGGTAACCCTCCCTGGATCAGTTCCAAGCTCCGACCAGCACTGCTCAACTCAGTATTAAAGGCTAGGCTAGCGAGTAGCGGCTAATTGCTGATGTCTAATCTAGCCTCTAGCGGTATATCTGAGAATGTCATCTGTAATTAATTATCTTACATAATGTATATTTTCCTCTTATTTTGTTTGTCAGATATGAACTTTGGGGGGAAACTCCCCAAGCTTGGTGGAAATGAATGGGAAATGCTTAATACATTTACATTATGGCAGCCAGCACACTCTTAATTAAAAAAAATCTTATTATACATCTAAGCAGGTAGGGAGTTAAGGACTTTGCTCAAGGGCCCAAGAGGGTTTGAACCTGGTTCCTCCCAGTGCTTTAAAAGTGTCCTGAATATGGACATTTCCAGTCCCTCTATTCTGATGGATAGAGAAATGCATTTCCTTAAAGGGGAGTTTCAGGGCAGTTCATGTACAGTACATCATTTTATAAAGCTACAGACACGGAAAGAAAATCAAGCAGCCAGAATGCAGGATCTGAATTGTAGTTCAGCTTGAACATTAACACTGGTCTTTGGAGACCTCTAAGACTTATGTTATCTTGTTAAAAGAGGAGTATAATATGTGACCTTTAATGTTTGGACTGGAGGGAGAGAGAGCGAGAGAGAGAGAGAGAGAGAGTAAGGAGATGGTTAGAGCTGACTGGATGTCTACAGCAGCACAAATAAGCACTCTTTATGACTGTGTTGAGCAGAAAAGCACACATCTTAGATCATAAGTGTTCACACCTTGAGTCCGATGGGTTACAACAATCACTCCTGTCACAGGAATCTGAGGCTATACTGAACATCTGCTTTAATAAATCTTTATTTGTGTTGTGACATAATGATGCTAGGACACAAAATTAGGTGTCAGTTCAGGAATCCATGGAGCTGACCTGCTTCAGGCTGGAGGCAGGAGTGTAATGGTTTTGGAACCTGAAGTCTTGTAGGTAGCATTATTAGCAACATTATTGGTTGATTCCCGCCTCGGGTCTGTGTGTGTGGAGTGTTGCATGTTCTCCATGTGCTTGGTGGGTTTCCTCCGGTTTCCTCCCACAGTCCAAAGACATGCAGATTAGTCTAACTGCCTTTCCCAAATTGGCCATAGTGTGTGAATGAGCGTGAGAGAATGTGTGTGTGTGTGTGTATGTCTCTGTGTGTCCTGCGATGGATTGGCACCCCATCCAGAGTGCACCCTGCCTCCATGCCACGTCTCCAAGTCTACTGGTATAGGCTCCAGGACCCCTGCGACCCTGTATGCAGGATAAAGTGGTATAGACAATGAGTGAGTGAGTGAGTGAGTGAGTGAGTGTTGTACATTCTGAGCACTACTTGATGTCAGCATTGGTTAAAAAAAAGCATTCTGGAAGGCAGATAATCAGGGACAATTTCGAGAAGGTCAGCAGGAACTGCGTGCCATGTGTGGGGTCAAACACACAGCAACCATTTGTTTGCATGCATTAGCATAACTGATGAGCAGAGGGACAGACTCTAATTGTGAACTTGAAAGGTTAAGATTCTGATGCGCAAGGTTCGGTGGCATCGGGTCAGAGTTAATCTGGTGCAGTTATGAAATATTTATCGGCCTCGGTCTATGGCTGGTATGTATGGAATGGAATGAATACAACAAGAACACTCACTCTGCGAGGATATGTATCGGATAGTGACGCTGTCGGGTTGTGTTTAACCCCTGCAGTGAATGTGGGTTATTTGTAGGTGTTTACACACACACACACACACACACACACACACCCTGACAAGGAGAGAATGAAATCATGACTTTTACGTTTTGTAAGATTTTCACATTAAGACTTTTGATCTCTTTTTTATTTTAAAATGAATAAAAATGACACACAAGTTCTATAAACATAATCGATATATATTTCAGTAAATACAAAATGAAAAAGAATTTATGCTTAATATCTATTTTGAATGAATTATGTTCAATAAACCGCCACTGGGAAAGCTGTGCAAAACTTTCATGACATTTATTATGTCCGAAAATTTTCCACTTTCATAATCTATCAATATTAGTTCGTCTCACAATTTTCATTTATTTATCTCTCTATATATTTTTTTTATATTTTTTTTGCTAACTACAATCTCCATGGCAACTTCTGTCACTTTTGCATCGCAGGACACACAGCACAGATGTGGACGCGGCTCTCCTGCCTCGAGTGACCACGACGGGTCATGATCCCGGAGCGAACTGTGCAATGGTCCAAAATCCAGCCTGAAAGCTGGAAAACACTTTGGCCGCCCTGGAGCGTTCCAGCACTCACCAGTGGAGAGAAGCATGACTGGAATGGCTTTGTGTGTATGTGTGTGTGTGTGTGTTCTTTCACGTCCCTTTTTTTTAATCAAGCCAAATCAGTTTTCGCTTGTAATATTCATAACTCTAGTGTGTGTGTGTGTGTGTGTGTGTGTGTGTGAGATGGGTGAAAAAATTTGGCATTGCTCCTGACTTTGGATTTACACTCTATAAACTCTGTCTGAGGGCAGTCTGCAATTTGTGCCTGGTGTTTTTTTTTTGTTGTTGTTTCTTTTATTTATTTATTTATTTTTTACCTCCTTGAAAGAACTTCATATTTTTCTTGCTTCTACAAAAGTGTGAATAGATCGATGTTGCTGCAGGCCACCGACCCACGTATATGTGTTAATGTGGCGCAAAATAAAAATACATTATAAAAAGAAGCGTTTTGATATTCGTAAAGGCTCATTTAGGGATTTGCAAAACAAAGGCCTGCTTTTTAGCAGCCAGAAAGGTGTTGAAATGATCAGCTTTACCCAAAGTACACAAGTGCGAGTACATTTACAACACTTTCAAATAGCAAATTAGCAGAAAACAATACAGGAACAAAAAAAGGAGAAAAAAAAAAAGTCACACACTTGAATTCTTCATTCGATCGCCTTTAGCTCAAATTACAGCAGCATTATGCAGTGTTCAATACAGGTGGGAAAATGATTCCTCATGCACCCAATTTAAGTCCTGGAAAATACCTGTTCCATCAGGGAAGAAAATCTCCATCTCCATATACATTCAGGTCGTCAGCTGACTTCATTTTATTGCCTAGTCTAGACCTGAACAACTTTAGATCATAACCCCGCCTCCAGACTCACACTGGACACTATGCATTATGGGTGCATCGCTTCATGTGCTGCCCTTCTTACCATTTAAAAAGTAAGTAGCAAAAATAATTTCACTCTACAGTATATGTAATACTTTAAAAAGTTTCGTGCTTTCATTTCCAGTGCTGCGAGTCTTGAATTGTATATATTTTTTTCTTTTTTAAATATAAGGTTATGGTATGTTTCTCCGACAAAAGCCCTAATCCTGTATGAGGTCAATGCAGCTAAATGCTTCAATATCTCAAGTTCAGACATGCACGCTAAAACAGCTTGATAAAAACACATACTGTATACCACCGCAGCATCTTCCCCATTCTTCGTCTCTCTACACAATTTCATGAAGGTTATAACAGAAACGCTGAAAAGATGAAAAACATCCTTTCGAGCAGCATAAAAGCGATAGCCTGGAGGTGAGTAAATTACCGTTATTGAATAAAAGCCTTAGAGAAACGCTCTAATGGATTGAAGACATCCCTTTATATAGTCGTTTCATCTCCTGCGTCTGTAGTAATCAAGTCAAATCTACTCGACTAATCTAACTCACTGATGCCTCCTGGAGAAGAAAAGAGAGAGAGATAAAAAGCACAAATCACAGCAGCCCAAAATATAGGTTTAATCATAGTATTTTAGACAGACCTATTACATTTAACAGCTCTATTTTCGAATATCATGCTGGAATAATGACAAGTGAAATCTTAAAGAGGAGGTTAAAGACATTCAGTCCTTTATTCAGAGTAATAATCCAATCGTTCACATTCACAGCTGCCAAAGCATTAGGAAATAGTGGTTAAATTGAGAAAACACTATGACATATGTTTTTATCTTATTAGCCTGAGCATGCGAAACCACTTAACTATGTGTTTCATAACATTGTGGTGTAGCAGCGATTACGCGTAAACCTTCTGATTCCTGATGTGTACCGTCTCGAGAATGTGATGTAATTATTAATTACAAATCATTGAGTGTGAAAGTCTTCATCCTCGCCTTTCATTTCTTCATATTTTGCTGCCAAAGAGCCAGAGTATCGTGGAGTTTTTTAAATCGTGGTTATCTTGAGGAATAGCTTCCTGAAGCTTTTCCAAGATTCCTGAAGGCCTTTTTTTTGGGCAAGTTTTTGGATCTCAGAGCGTTCCTGAGGAATGTTTTCAGTTTGTTAAGCCACACAGTGACCATTCAAACATAAAAAAACATCTAATTTAAGGCATAAACCTTTGAGAACCAGGTGCAGATGATGAGAGATGATCAGGATTGGTATACTGGTGATGCTGAGCGCTGAGTGTTGGGAACAGACGAGAGGGGAAATGAGGTCGCTGCTGAGGTTTTTACATAAACAACAAATAATTCAATTGTATCTTTAGGCACTTTGCAGTCTGTCACAGTTAAACTTTGATCCTATTTTGTTCATTTAATCTACATAATTGTTATGATTAACACCTAGTGTGGAACCATAATAGCCCTAATACCCATGACTATATGGTTTAGATACAATTTTACATTTTGTATTATAATTAAATGGATTTGATCTCATTCGAATGTGGACGCAGATATTCTTGTATAGCGAGCAGTGAGTCAGCTGTATATGTTGAGAAATGAAATGGAACTCTCAAGATGTGTTAGCGACATCAAGACATTCAGCTTTAATTCCACATTAACCATTAGGGATTACAGCCATTTTTATACATATGCACCCACTTTGGGGGGGACATAAATAATGGAACACATGGCTGACAAGCAGGTGCATGGCCAGGTGTGGCCTGTTCCCTCGTTCTTCCATGACTAATCAAGCAGATTAAAAGCCTGGAGGTGGTTCTGAGTGTTACATTTGCATTTGGTACTGAAGCTGTTCACTCAAACTCTCAACATGAGCTCCAGAGAGGTGTCTATGCGAGAGAAGAAGGTCATCATTAGGCTATAAAAAACAAACAAATAAAATCAATATGATGCTGTCCAGATGCCAAATGCTAGAAAAATGTGTCTGACTGTATATCCAATCTAAGAGCACATACGAAAGTGACTCAGATCTGATCTGATCTGTGCCGCATTAGAGTAAAAAAAATAAATAAATCAGAAATAAGACACTTTACCAAGGATGGTAATGTGAATGTAACCCTGGTGTCTGTATGAGCTGCCAGGTTATTTTTTTAGGAAAGCAGAAATTAGACAGACAGACAGACAGACAGGCAGACCGACAGACAGACAGACAGACAGACAGACAGACAGACAGACTTTATTGATTGATCCTAAAGGAAATTTTAAAATAAGTTAAATTAGTGTGTGTGCAAGGTTTCTGTTTAACAAGAGATGACCTACAGCAAATTGCACTCACAGTTGGTTCCTCACAATCCTAGAAGGATTATGCCCTCTGACTCTATGCTAAGCATAAGGCTAATTGTTCATTACTGTACAGATTTCAGGTTATTTCAGGTTATTTAAATGTACTCTTTTTTTTGCTTAAGTAGACAAAGAGATGAGAGACACTTTATTTAAAAGAATGTGCTTTCATAAGTCATCTCTCTCACTCACTCATCGTCGTCGTCTATACCCATTTGATTCTCTACCCAGGACCAGAGGTGGGAATCGGACCAAGAGCCAAGGACCAAGGACCAAGACCATGGAGGTGTGAGGCAACAGTGCCTCAGATCCAATCTGAAAAACAGCAGATTTGTGAGTTCAGACAACCATAAAACATCAGATCTGTACATCACACCACCATAAAACATCAGATCTGTACATCACACCACCATAAAACATCAGATCTGTACATCACACCACCATAAAACATTATACCTGTACACTACACCACCATAAAACATCAGATCTGTACATCACACCACCATAAAACATCAGATCTGTACATCACACCAATATTTATTTATTAAAAGAGAAATACTGTAAGCTGTATTTTCAGGATTTCTTACAAGGAAAAAAAATTGTGACGGAGGAGTTTGTGCTGGAGTCGCGTTACATTTAAAGCGACGTTGCTGGTAAGGGATTAAATCGTTGCAACATAAGGGATAATATAAGCAATATTAAGGAACTATGAATTCAAAAAATAAATAAATAATTTTATTTATTTTTATGCTGGTGTAGTGTACAGGTATAATGTTTTATGTCGTATATGTTGTTGGAAAGTAATGAACTTCAGCATAGTAAGAGTAACACTGCTCTCCATCAGGCTGCATTACCATATCGTATCAATACCACTTCCCCATAACAACACACTCCAGCATGCTTAATTAACAAACTCTGGTTGAAACTGTAATTTAAGTTATGCAATATCTTGTAGCGTTGCCTAAGGATTGTTTTCTTTTTTTTTTTTTTTTCAGATCACAGTTGTGGAATCACCTTCCTCTAAGCGATTTCCTCTTTGCTTTGTTAAGCCCTTAATGAGCGTAATCAGACAGGGATAAGCATGGAATTTACTAAATTCTTTTATGTGATTTGTGTCATCTACTGTATTCACCAAGCAGGACCTTGGCTGCTCTCCCCGCCTACTGAAAATTACATTTCCCCACACAGGCACTTTTCTCAAAGATGAGGTTAATTGAACCTGTTTAGTCGGGAGCTGTTACTACTCAGCTGACTCACTGATGAATCATTACAATAGCTGCCAAAATATAACCATTTATTACAAAATAAATAATTAAATAAATAAATACATTTTGGGCCTATAACATACGAGAGCGTTTGAGTCAAAACGAGACTTTTGATTGTGCAGAATAACAGAACGCAGTTATAAGAACAAAAAACTATTTCACTACATAAGTCTGAAACTGTTATTCAGCGCAATCAAAAGTCTCGAACACTCTCGTATATTATAGGCCCAAATTTATTTATTTATTTATTATAATTATTTTTTTGTAATAAATGGTAATGTTTTGCAGTACGGTGGTGTAGTGGTTAGCACTGTCGCCTTGCACCTCCAGGGTCCGGGTTCGATTCCCGTCTGTGTGCATGGAGTTTGCATGTTCTCCCCATGCTTGGTGGGTTTGGGGGTCAGTGGTGGCTCAGGGGGTTAAGGCACTGAGTTACTGATCGGAAGATCCCCAGCTCCACCAGGTTGCCACTGTTGGGCCCTTAACCCTGTCTGCTTGTAACTGGGGCCCTGGCTGGGATATGCAAAGAAGGAATTTTACTAGGCTGTAATGTATATGTGACCAATAAAGACTTAACTTGAACACCAGCCTCCCGGGAGTTCCTTTAATCGCTCAGACATGTGGCTTAAAGCGAGGTCAGGACTGTATGGTGGATGAGGCAATAACTCCCAGCCAAATTCCTGTAATGTGCAAGTGGTGTTGGTGAATGATTGTGTGCACAGTTCCCACAGACAGATGCGTCTCTTCAGCAGGGTTCAGACATTCCACTTGAGATCCACCTTGACCGGAATCTTCATTTACGCATGTACAGCTTCTTTAAAACGCTTGCAACATTCAATTGTTCTTCTGGTCCTGGTTTGACTTGGTTAAATATTTAAAATACAGTTTTTGTTAGTATGCTTCATATTTAAATAGCATGCTGAGTCTCATTATTTTATACAGAAAAACCAAGCCTTATAAAAATGAAAATGTGTTACAGTGAGTGCAGTCAGCTGGGATGAAGTTAGGAATTCGTTCATTAGCATCTGTCAGTTTTAGCATCCAAAAATATTTGAAAATTTGGCAATAGAAGTTGGAGAGATCTCTTTAAAAGGCCTGCAGCTTTAGTAGATCTAGCCAGGTTCTAAAACGCGATGCTGATGTTAGTTGAAAGCCATTTTTCACTTTGTATTTGTCTCTATTTGTGAATGATTTGAACAATACAGCTCCAGTATTTAGAGCGCTGCGCCTGTTTAGCATGACACGGTTCACTGCAGTCTTTTGCAACGTGCAAAAAATTCCACCGTCAGCACATGAAATGGAAGCTATTGGAACATTAATGACATCCTATGCAAGCTGTTTCACAGATCATGCTTCAATATATTTAGTTACCTTTTTTTAGAGATCACAAAGGTTACCCTGGAACAATCTCGGAGCGATTATTTGCCTCATGCAGCAGGTATTCACGTAGGCAAATGTTCTCAATAATGGTTAGATCTGCGCCACGTGGGAAGGAGCATGACCGCCTGAGGAAATGCATAAGGCTTTAATTAGCGACTTCAGCCCTGTTCAGAACAGGAATCAGGCTTGTTCTTGCTCATGCAACAAAATTGATTGCAGTTTCCCAAGATGCTTTGCACGTCTAAGATCATCATAAGAGCTCAATCTTTCACTGAACAATCATGTTCGATTAGGGCTGGAAGATTTCTAGGAAACTCAGACATGATCCAGATGTTAATTATAGTAGTCGAACCTATCTTTATAAGTCGATCCAGAGTGGCATGGTGATGCAGGCCACGCCTCCTGTGTCCTGGGGTCGATCCTGAGCTCGGGTTATTGTCCATGTGGAGTTTTTCATGATCTCCTTGTTTGACCACTCTATATTGACCGTGTATGTGTGTGTATATGGTGCCTAGCAATAGCTGAGCGTCCTATCCAGGGTAAATTTCCATTTTGCTAGGCTTTGGATCCACTGCAACCCTAAATGAATAAATCAACAAAAGATGATATTTCCTGTACAATGTCACAGGAAGAGCCTACAGCCTATCCCAGGTGATTCAGGGCACAACATAGGGTACACCCTGGACTTGGTGCCAAGACATTACAGGGCACAAGCATGCACGCACTACTGTCAATTTGGAAAGTAGCTGTATACTTTATGGGGTTATTTTTTTTTACTGTAGGAGGAAAACCGGAGTACACAAACTGAAGGAAACAAACCAAGCACATGCAAACTAAACACACACAGACGCAAAGGTGAGACTCGAATCCTCAACCCTGAAGGTGCGAGGTCACAATGCTAACCAATACACCATGTGACTCCTTTATCAAGCCTTATCGAGGAATTACATATATTACATATAGTTTAAAAACAACAATCTGCGTATTTTGGAATGTATTATGGTGTCTCTTACAAGACTGGTGGATCAGTGATAGGCTTCTTATCTGCCATGTGGAACACCCAGGTTTTAATCCTAACCAATGGAGGCAGGTCTCCCCAGTTTGAATAAAAATGGAATGGGTTGCATCAAGAAGGGCATTCAGTATAAAACCTGTGCCCGTTTAAATTTGTTTATCGGTTGGTTTGCAGCCAAAAAAACAACAATGTTATGATATCCTTATTATTATTATTATTATTATTATTATTATTATTATTTTTATCCAAGCTGATGAAGCTTCAAGGTCTTGCTTAAGAGTCTGAAACGATTACACCACTAACCCGAAACACTTTCTCTAAGCCACGGTTTGATTATTAAATTCTATTATTCTGAATAATGTCTTAATAAAATTATAATAATTTCTGAAATATAAGCGCTTTAAACCATCATCAAAGCATCAAACAATTGAAACAAAAATTTGGAATTGTGCAAAAACACCAAAAGTGACACTGTGTAGCTTCAGTATAAAGAACCTGATGAGAATATTAGATTAGTTTTTGGAGGCCCGAACATGACAAAAAAAAAATGTGTCTGAAGGTCAGTAAGGTCAGACGGTTTCGTGTCAGGGAGCTGAAGCGTGTTCTCTAACCTCTGTGTCTGTTTCTGTCTACAGGATACAAAGTATTTAGGAACGGAGACTGAGTGAGAAACTCAGAAAACAAGTTGGACTTCAGGATTCTATCACACCTGGACAGTGAATATGCTGAGAAAATTATCATATGAAGTTTTCAACAAAAATAAATGTGACATATTCTGTATGTACATAGTACACGGGTTTAAAGTTGCTGATTGAAGCCCATCTGTTGTTTTTCAGAAAGTTTCTCACAAAGTAGATTGTAGATGTACCTTATAAATAATGCAAACACCTCTCTCGCCCTACTCTGATTAGTAATATCGAGGAGCGCGTATATAATGGAGACAAAAAAAAATCGAGACATTTAACGTTATACCCTAATGCGGCTCGTGCAAAGCAAGCAGCAGGTATTGCTTTATTTGGAATTTATTTGTATCTATTTGTTTGTTCATGCTCTATAATTCCAAGGTAGAAATTACAGTCCGATCAGCTTCAGTGTATTACTCTTTTGTCTCTTTTCCTCACTGGGGTTTTGCATTCTTGTTAGAATTAAACTTTGCATCATAAATGTTACTTCTACATTTTGCTATAATAAGCAAGGTGCATGCATCAAGCAGTCATGCATCACTGAAATGCAATCAGTGCATTGCCATTACCTGCACTGGATTAGACTGTAGCTTGATCAGCGAGGCATTGTGTTTTAAAACACCACAAGCAAAGTGAATGCAATCCATCCTGCACTGGATTTCACTTTTATTAGAGCATTGCACCCTACAAAAGTGCCACACTGAAATGCGATCACTGTTTGTCCTCAGAGAAGGACAGAAGACCATGAAAAAGTCATTTTTCCCAAGGCATACATTTTAAAATTATCTTTTATGTGATTTTTAAAAAATGGCTTCTTTATACCTCATGCATTGATTATTGAATCCAGCTTTTCAAAATAATTACTGCTAAAACATGATAGTCTATGAATAGCAATCCTGGGTGTGGTGGCACGGAGCCCACTGCAGTCGATTCCGGGAACATTCAGCGAGTGGATTTCCTGGGCTCGAACCCTTCTGTTATATAATGCATGTTATGTCATTTTTTTACATAATGAGTTAAGGACTTTTTTATTAGAGCATGCCGTGTCCAAGGGTTTTGCCTTTGTGTCATATTTCGTGAGAGTGTGTGGAGACCTGGTAGATATTAGCGTACAGCCTTGGCCAAAGATTTTGAGAATGACACAAATATTAGTTTTCAAAATGTCCGCTGCTTCTGTGTTTTTTGATCTTCTTGTCAGATGTTGCTATGATATACTGAAGTATAATCACAAGCATTTCTTAAGTGTCAAAGGCTTTTATTGACAATTATATTAAGTTTATTCAAAGAATCTGTAAAAAAAAAAAAAGTGATCACCTTTTCTTCCCTAGACAAGCTGTATCAGTCTGTTCTTTTCTGTAGAGAAGTGGTTTCTTTGCTGCCCTTCTTGAAATGTATGAAGGTGAGCGCTACCATCAGTCCAGTGTCATGTCAACCGTAAATAAAGCATTCTGAGACCTTTCATGTGTGGAGTTGCTTCTCACCAAAGCGATTTGGCTCACTTACAATTTTGACTAAGAACACAGCCATGTATAAAGAATGATACAAAAACCTTCTCCGAGCGCAACGTCTCCCGAACATCCATAGACAGTTTGGTGACGAACAATGCCTTTTCCAGCATGATGAAGCTCCTCGCCATCAAAAACTGATAAAACATTTGAAAAATTTTGGATCCGTGGCCAGGAAACTCCCCAGACCTGAATTCCATTGAGAACTTGTGGTCAATCCTCAAGAGACGGGTGGACAAACAAACACCCATGAATTCTGACAAACTCCAAGCATTGCTTATGCAAGAATGGGCTGGCATCAGCCAGAGTGTGGCTCAGGAGTTGATTGACAGCATGTCAGGGTGAATTGCAAAGGTCTTGAAAAAGAAGGGTTAACACTATATTTATCGACTTTTTGCATGAACTTGATGTAATTGTCAATAAATGCCTTTAATCATGTAACACTTGACAAAGTAACATTTGCCAAAAAGATCTAAAAACAATGAAGCAGCAGTCATTCTCAAAACTGTACGGCTGTACCGAACCTTTTTTTTCATACTTACATGCTTCAGTGAAAGCCCATACCCATACCCCATAATCCCTTCTGTTATTAGCCAGTAACACATTCCTTTCTTCATTTTGCATTCTTATATTCCGTCATTCTCTGCCACTCGATATATGGGAGCGCATAAATTCTTAATAAAGCCTATATTTAGCGCTGAACGTGAGAAGCACCCATGGATTATTCAGCGTACTCAGATGTATGGAAGGCCCTCAGTCACGAGGGAACGCGGCGCACGGCGATGCGTGCGAGAAACCGCATTTAATTTCCTTCTAATCTTCTTCGTTCCTCAAGGAGAGCGATGTATAATTAAAGTTTATGGGATTGCCTGGCAGCTTATGGAGCGCAGTGACATGACACAAAGAAAAGCGGCATCAAAGACTGAATGAAATTAGACAACACACACACACACACACACAAACACACACACACACACACACACCTGTCAAGTTCCTGTTGTATCTTAAGAGGTTTATTAAATGTCTAACATGCAGCTTTGACATTTATTCATCATTTTTGTAAGGAGTCTCCAGTGTCAGTCCTTAGTAACAGCTTCCATACAAGTTGTAAAATCATGTTTTTCAAATCAGGAAGATAAAAACATCTCCGTACCTCTGTGACATAACAAACGGAGAGGCTTTTTTTTTGCTTTCAGTAGAACCTGGTGAGAGAACACCTGATTATAGCTGCTGTTAGGTACAGTACCAGTCAAACATTTGGATACGTCTATAAATCCAGTGGTTTTTGTTTAGTGGTTGGTTTTCTAAATTCTAGAACAATACTGGAGATTTTAGGACTATGAGATAACACACATGGCTTTGGGTAGTTAAGTAACACAAACATCAACAATCAGTTGTTATTTTAAGACATAAAGATCAGCTGGGTCTTACAAGATCTTACAAGAACAGTATTGTGTCGAGTGCATTTGCAAAACCCATCATGATGAAACTGTCTCTCATGAAGACCTTCCCAGGAAAGCAAGACCAAAACTGACCTCTGCTGCAGAGGAGACGTTCATTTAGAGTCACCAGTCTCAGAAACCACCAATTAACAACCAGAACCTCAGATTAGAGCCGTTATGAAGGATTTACACAGCATATACATCTCAATATCAACTGTTTGAATTTGAATTTGTTCAAAGAGATTATTGGGTATTTCAGACGCCTTCAGAAATGTTTTGCAGTGTAGAGACAAATAAAAAGCAGGAAAGACCATTTGATTAGAAGGTGCATCCAAACTTTTGACTAGTAGCCTAAGGAGCGTAAGATTACAGGATGTTTTATTATATTACAGGTGCCATATTTTACCGCTTTTTAACAAGGTAATGTACGTTTTCGAGGTCTCCATAATGTGATTTTGTTCAGTTCCAGCTAAAATAGCACTCGGATGCATTCTCACGTCACTGAAACACCTTCTGTGTCACTCCTATTCCAAACACATTGTTTTGGTGTCTTTATCTTTATCTACTGCACCATGGCCCTCTGCCTAGTGGGGGGGGGGGGGGGAGGGGCTATGCAAAAATTCCTCAACTGTATTAGATTTTTCTTTCCTTGCATGAAATGACATTTTACCAGGCAGAAAACTTGAACAGCATGCACATCTATGGAGAAAAATAAAAAAGTAAGGGAATCTTTTTTTCTCATATTTTGTCTGTGCACACAAAAACCCTATTTTGCATTTTGAGCACATCGGGCAATGAGTTCTTATAATTTCTGTAGCAACAGTGGTCACTAGCCTGACACCCAATCTTCCTTGTATCTCATCCAGGATTTGGGATCTGCAACAAAATTGTATGGGCGTAGAGGTAAGGGCCATGACCAGGAGCCCAACAGAAGACAACCAGGTGAGAGTGGGGCTCGAACCCCTGACTCTCCAAGCATCAACCCTGAGTGTCAGCTACGGCGTGGATGAAAATTCTGACTTGTTCTTTATATCATAAAAGCTGCAAACAATAATGGCTATCTGCATCATATCCCATCCAGTAATTTAGGACTCATCAGAATTTGTTTCTACTGTACACATTTTTGTACATTTCTCATATGTTTTATGATCTGACTACAATTTCAGCTGATGCTAATTGCCAAGAAATAAGATTACAGGCTTCAGGGTCCAGAAGCTCCAAAAGACTAAAGATAGTCTCTAGTGTATAGCTAAGTCGGGTAAATATTTTTTTGCAAATACATCTTTCATTTAGAAGTGCAAATATGTGGTGGTGCTAAACAGATGGTAGAGTCTAAGCTGTCTAAGCCAAGAGTCTTATGCATTTATTAAATGTATGTATTATACCGCAGCGCTGTCGAACATTCGGGTCTCGTCGGTCAGAAGTTTTTGATTGATTTCTTTTTACAGCGGCTCTGACAGCAATTCCAGCCACTCTGTTTGTTTTGCTGCAATTGTTTCTAGGGTAGAAATTTACACTTAACTTTAATGTGGTGTTGTTTTCTGTTAGAAGGTGTTCATTTAACATTTAATATCCATGCAATGAAAGAAAAAGCTAACACAATTGGGGAAATTTTGCATAGCCCCTCCCCCTGCTTGACCCCCCAGGAGGCTGACATTTTCAGTGAAGTCCCTTCTTCTGTTAGAAGAGTGCACTTCTACATAGGGCCACTAGGCAGAGGGTCAAAGCTCATGCAGTAGCTCATTTAAAGATAAAGACACCAAAACAGTGCGTTTGGTATTAATTACATCTAAAGATGCTTCTCCTTCATTCACCTTGGTGAATGTAGCCTTAGCCAGGAGGAGTTGATGTCATCAGGCGGTATCCAATGATCATTGGGTGTTTCAACCCTAAACCACAACACCCTCAACATTGGTGGGTCAGCAGTGGTGGCCAAATCACTGCCCATCTACTCCCCCTGGCTTCCAGCTAAACTCTTCTCTCCTGCTCCATAACCAGCAAGAAGCCCTCTCTGCAGCCTCCCCCATCCTGCGGACAGTCATCTTTCTCTCCCTTCCCATCACCCCAATGGCTGTAAGCATCCTCCATACTGACTGGGCAGGGAATCCTCTACAGCCGACCTCAACTGGGAATAGCCATGCCTGCCAACCTTTCTCCCTACAGTCCTGCAAGAGATCCTGGTATTTGGCGCTCTTTCTCTCAAATGCTTGCTCACAACCCTCTTCCCATGGGACTGTAAGTTCGATGATGATGATCTTTTTTGCCTCTTCAGACCACAGTACTGCATCTGGCCTCAGGGTTGTCTGGACAACCGGGGGAAACTGCAATCTTTCCTTCAGGTCTACTTTCATTTCCCATGATTGGGCCTTTTGCAGCAGATTAGTTCTCATTATTACTGTAGTTGGTGGTTTTTGACCCGAGCTTACAAACTTAATCGATGGTATTACTCTCCCATGTGGTTGGTGTTTCTTGCGTCTCTCCTGCTCCAGGGTGTTGGCAAGTGTCATGAGCACCTTGTCATGGCGCCACCTGTATCTACCTTGGGCCAGTGCTGTCTTACACCCTGACAGGATGTGTGCCATGGTACCCTTCTCCCCACAAAGCTTGCACAGTGGATCCTCTCTTAAGCCCCACTTGTGCAAGTTTGTCGGAGTTGGGAGTGTGTCATACACCGATCTTAACAAGAATGAGATACGGAAAGGTTCCAGTTTCCACAGATCTCCCCATGTGATCTTCCTCTTGGGTAGGTCCCACTTGGTCCATGCTCCCTGGGATGCTAGTTCCACTGCCCTTGCCCTTCGTTCTTCCTCTTCCAGGTTCCGTACCTCCGCCTGGATCATGGCCCTTCTATCCTTTAATCCAGCCTTCCCCCATTGCTGGATATGGGAAGTTCCAAGACCCTGTCTTCCTATGCATGGCGTTCCCATGATGTCACGTAGCTTCAGCATACTTTCAGCTTGTGCAACAGATGAGTCAGCTGCCCATTTGCGTCCTGATCTTGTAAGGATGCCTGCCTGCCTGACTTGTTCATCCTGGGAGTCTCTGTATGTCATTATGACTCTGCACTTTGCTACCTTAAATTCCTCAACCACGGATGACAGAGGAAGTTGGAGCTGCCCTGATCTTATGTAAAGGCCTACTGAAGTGAAACTTGGAGGAATTCCCAGCCACCTCCGGAGGTACTTGTTAATCTTTCTCTCCACTCTTTCGACGCTTGTCATGGGAACTTCATACACCGTCAGCGGCCACATGAGTCTTGGCAGCAAACCATGTTGGTAAAGCCATGCTTTGAACTTCCCCGGGAGCCCTGATTTTTCGATCCTCCTCAGCCATTCCTCTGTCTGCTTCTCTGTACTGCTGATGTTATTCCTGTCGGTAAGTGAATCATCGAACCACTTCCCGAGGCACTTAATTGGATTTTCCTTTATCGATGGAATCTCCTCCCCTTGCACATGTAGCATGACTCTATTTGTCAGTTTACCTTTCCTGATCACCATATACCTGGATTTCTTTGGCTTAAACCTCATTCTGGCCCATGTTACCATGCGGTCCAGAACAGTTAGTATCCACCTCGCCGCCACATGGGTTGTGGTCGTCACAGTAAGGTCGTCCATATAACCTTTTATTGGGGGTTGTCGGATGCCCGATTGCATTTTTGGGCCTCGGGCTTCCTTCCCAGCAGCTGTTATTATGAGGTTCATTCCCATGATGAAGAGGATGGGGGAGATTGTACAGCCAGTTACGATCCCTTTTTCCAAGTTTTGCCACGCGGTGGTGAAGTGGCCTGTCCTGAATCGTAGCTGGATTCCGCCAAAGTAACTGGTGATCATTCCCTTGATGTGCTGAGGTATGAGGTAATGGTCTAGTGCTGCATGGATGAGGGCGTGAGGGATTGATCCATACGCATTAGCCAGGTCCAGCCAAACAACGGTCAGATTGCCTTTGCTGGCCTTGGTCTCCTGGATCATCTGACTGAGAACTCCAGCATGTTCCAGACATCCAGAGAAGCCCGGGATCCCCCCTTTCTGGATAGCAGTGTCGATATATCCATTTTCAGTCATATATGAGGTCATCCTCTTAGCCAGTACAGAGAAGAAAATCTTACATTCTACACTTAACAGTGAGATTGTTCTAAATTGGTCTATGGTTGAGGAGTTCTCTTCTTTTGGTATAAAGCAGCCTTCTGCCCTTTTCCAACACAATGGAATGATGCCCTTCTTCCAAATCCTCTGGAACAGCTTCCATAGCCTCCGGAGGAGCATTGGGCACTTCTTATACACCTTATAGGGTATGCCGCTTGGGCCAGGGGCAGAACCCGACCTGGCCTTCTTCACCACCTCTTGGATTTCCTTCCAGGATGGTTTGCTAATGTTAAGCTCCTTTGCAGGTATATCAACACTGTTGATATTTGGGTTGGCATCGAGGACCTGGTTTCTGAAGATGTCATTGTGGGTTTCTCTCAAAAATGTCTCCACGACTTCTCTGGTGCTGGTCAGCCTTCCAGACTTTACTTCCCCTAGCAGTGTTCTGGTGAATCGGAAGGGGTCTTTGGTGAACTGAGATCTTTTGTTCTCCCTATCCTTCCTTCTTTTACGAGTGCTTTCTGCTCTTCGGAGACTGCAGAGACGTTCTCGGAGTTGACTCGTCAGGTCCTTGATGCCTTCTCTTTCACAAACCATGGATCTTTTGAACTGCTTATTAAGCACCTTAATTTCTTTCCTTAAGTGGTGGATTTCCCTTTCTCTTCTATTTGGTTGGTGTACAGCCCTGATGTTCTCCTTCTTATCCTCCAGTCCGAACCGCTCCCTTGCCAGATTGTACGTTATTGTTGTGAGAGTGTTGACTTTCTGCTCAGCTGTCCCTACTAGTGTAACTTCTAGCACTTTATCGAGATCTTGGTCTAGTTGGTCCCATTCCTTGTTGTCGCCCATCTTGGGCCATTTAATTCGCTCCTTCGCAGGGTGGGTTTGGCTTTCTGGGGAGGTATTAGAAGAGTCTGTCTTGTGGTCTTGGGGTGACACAGGTGCTGAGAGATCTCCCGGACTGTGGGGTTCTTCCTGCCTGGAGCTCTCCTGCGTCTCACCAGTTACTACTGTGCGCTGCATTTGTGACCCCTTCTTTCCACATTTGGTCCTGCCTTGATGTATTTTAAGGCCTTTTGTGTTCTTGCAGACCTTTCCGCAATGACACTTAACTTCCGTAACTTCCCCAGTTAACGTTGTTTGAGTGAGCCTTCTCATTATCTGTGGATCCATTGTCCTAGCCGTTACCGTTATGTCTGTCCTGCTGAGTCGCTCATCCTCCCCCCCTCTCGGGCGACTCTGGGGGTATTGCTTCATATAACTTTCCGTAGCTTGAGTTGGTGCCCTCTTGCGAGTGCTGTGCATGAGGTTGCTAACCTAATGCACCCACGCCAGTCTTTCCTGGAAGTCATCTGTCTCTCCAGAGTCACCGAACTTCCTCGGTTGCCATCCAGCCTTTCCTGGAAGTCACTGGTTGCCCAGAGATTCATGATATTAATTACATCTAAAGATGCTTCTCCTTCATTCACCTTGGTGAATGTAGCCTTAGCCAGGAGGAGTTGATGTCATCAGGCGGTATCCAATGATCATTGGGTGTTTCAACCCTAAACCACAACACCCTCAACATTGGTGGGTCAGCAGTGGTGGCCAAATCACTGCCCATCTACTCTCCCTGGCTTCCAGCTAATAGGAGTGACACAGAAGGTGTTTCAGTGACGTGAGAATGCATCCGAGTGCTATTTTAGCTGGAACTGAAACAAATCACATTGTGAAGACCTTGAAAACACACATTACCTTAAATATGGGGTAAAATATGGCACCTGTAGTACAATGAAACATCCTGTAATCTTACGCTACTTAAGCTACTAGTTAAAAGTTTAGACGAAGTCTCAAAGTAAAACCTCAACTTTTAGATCTCTAACATGTGATAGTGTGACATCTTCTGTAAATGTTAATCAGTTTTACGCATTCTTTAACAAGAAATTTAATCACAAGTCTCGGTTTGCCTTGAATACCCATCATAATCATGATCATAATTCTAACTTTTTAGCGATGCAAGATTGGTCACCACGTTGCATAAACATCAGAAGTAGCTTCTTTGGCACAAATTTTCTGGATTTTAAGTATATATATGAATGACATAAAAATAAATACAATCAGCACCAAAATGTTGTGTTTTGGTCCTGATTTGTCACATTTGTTGCATAAATTGAAAAATGTTTAGGCAGAAATAGTATTGTTGAGGAATGGACACACAAGCTCAGATCACGTCATTCAGGCTCGAGGTTGCTTGGTTTTTGTAGTCAAAAAATGCATATTTCATAATATTTTGTCACAATCTATGTTATTGGCCTTTTCCAGCATTGTGTTGTCTGTCTCGATGCAATTCAGGCTCTTAGAAGTGGGTATTTTTAAACTACTCTTTTCCCCATCTTGCTTCTACAGGCCATCTGTGTCCCTCTCTCTCCTCTCGTCACCCTTACAGAACGCCAACTCTCCTCATACTCTCATATCCATGTGTAAACACACACACACACACACACACACACACATACAGCGTCTTGTGCGGATCCACCCACACTCTCCTTTCGCAGACTTGCTGCCACAGTAACTTTGAAAGCTGCCCTCCTAACTGCAGAATTCTAAGACATCAACAGATGATAATCTCTAGTCACCAAACTTCCTGTGTGATTTTATCTCGCTGAAGGAGTTAGTACTTTATCGCAATGCAGCACCTAGTTTGGTTGCTAACTCCAGCGAAGCATCAGAAGTGTAAAAACAATGTGAAGTGGCACAAGGTTCAACAGATCCACAGCATCATTGGTAGATTGGATGTCTGAAATCTACTCGCAAAATTGTCACCCAAGGATAGGCCTCCAACAGAAGTGGAATTGGCGCTGCTCTCTTGGAATAAACATTGGTCTTATTTCAACCTGGCGATAGATACAGTAACCTTACATCTAGCATGAATGTTCAGGATCGCTTAAGGTGTCCCAGAGCACACTTTATTCCATTAAACCTTAGATTACCATCCAAGTGCATGTCATTCATTCATCCATTCATTCATTTATTCATTCATTCATTCATTCGTTCATCTGGCCACTGTTGCAATGCAGGAGAATATACCCCCTATAAATAAAGATTAATAACCAGTTACATTGTCTATGCCAACATGATGATGCAGCTCCAGTGTCCCTGCTTTGATCCCAAGCAGATGTTATGGTTTGCATGGAGTTCCCTTGTCCCGTTTGTGTCTATGAGTTTTCTCTAGGTTTGCATGTTTCCTTACACCTCCCAATAACATGCATGTACTTAACAGAAAGAGTTGTCATCCCATCCCATGTGTACCAAATATTAAATACAGCCTTATGACTGCTAACAGGTCAACCACACAGCATTATTCACCAACAAAATGGTGACAGAATCACGGGCGCCAAAGGCTCACCCAGTTACACAGGGACCAAAGGCCAACTGGTCTGCTCAGATCCCACAGACAAAGCCAATGCAGTACAAACCACTAAAAAACGTTAATGCTTGCAGCGATAGAAAGGTATCAGAACACCCAGTGCATCAGGGCCTGCCATGTACAAGTTTGTTAATCCAGTCTGCAAATTCCCCAGATCTCAATCCGACCCAGCACAAATGGGATGCACCGACCAAACAAGTCCAATCCACGTAGACACCCAAAGGATCCGGCACAGAGGGACCTGACCTACACCTTGTGGCACAAGGAGAACCTACACATAATGTTTTGCTTTGCGTTGTGTCGTTGCTGATCAGCATACAGTATATATTACCAGTTTCTAGCAAATTACGACTAACGAGAATTTGGTACATTTGGAAGAAAAATAGCTTCTTAATGGCACTACAGAAAACAATTTGACCTTCTATTAGGAAATCTCAAAAATGTTATGTTTTAAAAATGCAACAGCCAAGAGCCACAGAAATAAAATTGACCAAACTCTGTGAGAGTAAGAGATCATCCGTCTCCTCTGTCAATCACAAGCAACATTAGCCAGTAAAGGTGTCTATAAAGAGGGCATGATACTCTGTGATGCAGAAGAAGCAACAGTTTTACCAAATATAATCACATCGTACATGCAGGGCGCTGGGGGCTCAGTGGAAGGTCTCTTGTCTGCCGTGTGGAAGACCCAGGTTTTTGATTCCCAGGCAATGCCCAAACCCCAAACACTAGTTGCAGTGCCATCCCAAGCCTGGATAAAATGGGATGGTTGCGTCAGAAAGGGCATCCAGCCTAAAACCTGTGCCAAGTTGCTGTGCGGATTGAATGGTCTGCTGTGGCGAGACAAAAGACTAACAACAACAGTATTAGTATATACACTTACATTGGATTACGCACCCATCTGCTGACTAAACTCGAAAAAACGCATGAAGTTTACCCGGCATGCTTAAAACTCTCAACTTTATGCCAGACTATACGTAACTCTAAACTTCTCCACACTTTTCTCCACACAGACATGTAAAAGAAAGAAGTGGGGAAGAAAAATTCCCTGTCCAAAATGTCTCAGAATGCCTGGTTTCATATACTTTTTTTTGGTCTGCAAAGCCTTGCGAGAGATTTCTGAGGCTTTTTGAGCACTAGCAGTAAATGAAGCCATGCTGTGTTGAAGCAGGGGGAAAATCTGCCAGCGAGGTGAAGATCTCACGGCTGACAGATCCGAGCTGCTTTCAGCTTCATGCAACTCGGAAACCGTTTCTGTTCAAGCGCTCATTATATAACCGAGACCTTGCTGAGGAATAAAATAAGAATATGCTTAGCTCGTTAGGTGAAATATTTAATCCAGAAGGTGTAGAGAAAAGAACGGGAAAAAAGATGAATGTACGTGTATAAACGTTTGAAGCACTCTGGGTGTGGGGCGGGTGTTGATGGAATATGTGTTTGAATAGAGCTGAGCACTTCTTTAAGTCCTAATGTGTACATTTAATGGGTGTTAATGTGCATGCCTGTGTATGCACTTGTTTGTTATCGGGTGATGACAAGTGTGCGTTTAGTTGTGAAGTGGATGGATGGTCTTACTGGAGCCTCAGTCAGCTCTGGTTACACACACACACACTTGGCAGGCAACCTCAGTACAATGTCTGTGTGTTAGAGGATGAGGCTGTGGGCCAGACTCAGCCTTCTTCTCTCTCTCTCTCTGTTTTCTTGTTTCTCTGTCCATCATACTGCTGTGAAAGCTGTTTTCATTTACATGTTCTCTCTCTCGCTCTCTCTCCATCCACTGCCTGGCCAAAAAAAAGTTCACCGTTCCAGAAGAGTCGAATAATTGTCAAGCAAAGAAAACATTAAAATGACTAGAATTAGGTTAAGAACTCAACACATTATTAAAACCTGCAAGGATAGTAATGAACCGGCAACTTTGCAAAAACAATATGGTCTGAAAAAATAACGAATGAATGTGTGTGATCAGAGATTGTTAAAATGTTTGGTAAAGTTGGACTGAAAGTAGGTTTCAGCACTATAAATATTAATTCCATATGCACACAAAGTCATGAGAACTTAGAGGACTTAGAATAACCACTTGTTTATAAGACTAATCAGGAAAAAATCTTCACTTGCTAGGGAGCATAAAGACTGGACTTGACTGGAGCAATTGAAAAAGATCATGTGACTTGATAAGTCCAGATTGATATTATTGCAGAGTGATGGGTGCATCAGGGTAAGAAGGGAAGTCCATGAAGTGATGAACCCATCATGCATAGTGTCCCTGTACAAGCCTCTAGAGGTACAGTAGTGTTACTGTATGATCTGGGGATGCTCCAGTTGCTCAGGTCTAGGCTCAGCAACATGTATGCATGTGGCAATAAAACGAAGTCAGCCGACGACCTGAGTGTATCGAATGGCCAGGTTATCACAGTATCTTATGAAGTATTTATGGAGTTTTTCTTTACTGCGGGCACGGCCATATTCCAAGACTTCACCATATTGTGCTCCGTAATCAAAGCTACTACTGTATGCAGAACCTTCTTGTTCTAGCTATGACAGAGATTTCAGGTTTAAAAGCCATTTTAAACATAGTCCGTAGCGTGTACTTTCCGCATTGACATGAAGCAATAATTCAGTTTTTACTTTTCATTTATTGATATTTAGAAGTCAGTGTTATAAGCAGAGTTTTACACATACCATCGATATCTCAAGAAAAGTCACCATCGCATGATTATAAGTAACGTAGTGATATTTTAAAGATCTCTGCTATCTGATTACTTCATAAGGTTATCAATTTTAGATGACTTTAAATAGCATTTTTCTTTCTTGCTGTCTCTATGGAAGCCTCCTGGAGAGAAAAAAAATGATATACCTTGAAATGTTTATACATGCAAGAATGTGATATGGGCATATCTGTCATTAAGTCTTTCAAGTCTTTCATGCAGAGCATTACTTGAAGAACATCTGTTACCATGGACTCCCACCAGTGTTTGGTCCTCAAGTGGTTTTGGTGATGAATGATCAAGTTTGTACTGTTCATATGTTTTGCTAGACGTTGCTGAGGAGTAGGATGGGTTTCCTTGGCTGGAGATATCTGTCTAGTCATGTCCCTGGTCCTCTATGGGGTGCTTCCTTGAGACAGTGAAGCCAGTCTTCTTAAATTAGTTTGACTACTAATAACTCTTGATTAGATCATCAGTTCTTTAAGGTTATTAAGGTGATTAGACATAGTTTCCAGCATTAAAACCAGCAAAGGAGCCACAGTGAAAGCATCTTAGGACAATCATGGAAGAGTGCCACAAATGTGACCACAATGCTACCAAAACCCTTGGTGAACCTATAAAAAAGTATGTAAGTCTTTCACAGATCTGAGCATAAACCACTCAGCGAACACCTTGGATTCAACCATGATCATTCTTTCCTTGCTCATTATGAATGTTTTTCTCGGGAGAGAGATGTTGCGTTTCTCAGTCTTTACAAACTTAAGGATGTCCAAGAACCTTTTGAGGAACATCTGATCTTTTGCGTTAAATGAGAGTAGATTGACATATTGATTTTCCAGAGGAACATTGTTCAGGAATGCCTGGAAGACTATGGGGGCAATGAACAAACCACACAGCATGACTGAATATTCATAGTGCCCAGAGGCAGCACTGAAGGCTGTCTTCCACTTTTTCTTCTATTTACTCATTTATTGATTTTCTGCTTCTGGTTTTCCTGGTAGGCATCATGGTTTAAACAGGCTTAGAAGGTCAGTCTAGACTTCTCTGTCCCTAACCACAAATGAATCTCCTTCTGAAATGAAAAAGGCAACTGCAAAATATAATCTATCCAACAGGTTATTGTGATGGGATATGCTTGATATATACATTCACTCATCTTCTATACCGCTTTATCCTTTTCAGGGTTGCAGGGACCTGGAGCCTATCCCAAGGCAGGATACACCCTGGACAAGGAGCCAATCTATCGCAGGGCACACACACTATGGTCAATTTGGGAACATCAATTAACCTAATTTACATGTCTTTGGAACGTGGGAGGAAACCCACCAAACACGGGGAGAACATGCACACAGAGACGGGAATCGAGCTTGGCTGGGAATCGAACCAGGACCCTAGAGGTGGAAGGCGACAGTGCTAACCACTACACCACCGTGCCGCCTTGATATACGCTATACAGTACCTGTTAAAAGTTGGGGCACACCTTCTAATACCATGGTCCTCTATTTCTTTCTACATTTCTACATAAAACAATGCTGAAAGCATCCAATATATGCAATAATCCCATTTGAACAGTTGATATTGAGATGTATCTGCTACTTATACTCTATAAATCCTTCATAACGGCTCTAATCTAAGGTGTTGTTTGTTAATTAGTGATTTCTGAGGCTGGTAACTCTAAATGAATTTCTTCTCTGCACCTGAGGTACAGTAAGTTTTAGTCTTGCTTTTCTGGCAAGGTTTTTATGGGAGCCTGTTTCATCATGGTGCTTGATGAGTTGCACTTGACAATACTGTTTTTTCAAGAACAGTTCCAGAACAGCTGAGCTTCATGTCCTAAATAACAGCTGATTGTTGTTGTTGTTACTTAAGGGAGTGGTGACTTAGGCGGCTAAGGCTTTAGGTTGTCGATTTGAGGTTCTGGGTTCAAGCCCTGCCTATGGTGGGTTGCCACACCCCATGCGTCCCAGCCACTGCATGCAGTACAGATCCCAAGCCTGGTTGGAAAATGGGAGGCCTGTGTCATTAAGGGGATTCGGTGTAAAACCATTGCTGATCGTGTGATGTGGCAACCCCTTGATGGAAGCAGCTGAAATGTTTTTTTAGATTGTTGTTACTTAATTTCTCAATTCCATATGTCTTATTTCATAGTTTTAAAATCTCCAGTATTGTTCTAGAATGTAGAAAATAAATTCAAAATTTGTGTCTAGACTTTTGACTAGCACAAACATGGACCGCGGTGTTTCCTATATTTTCCTTGTACTGATTTAAAAAACTTTTAAAAGTAGTTTTTACTGTACTTCGCTACATTAAAATCATATTCGCTACTGGATAAAAAATAAATAAATAAAAATAAAAATAATAATAACAATGCAACGGGGAAGGAAAAAAAATTGCACCCCGGAAACCACTGCACTGATTGATTGATGAGCGGGGAGAACAAACGCCCTAAATTCACAAGAACGATGAAGACGAACAAAACAGATGCCAGTGATGCGGACCTAGCTAAAAGCGAAATGCCATCAAATTCTTATGGAACAAACCCCTGGCCATTGTAACCACACTGGGTGTTATTTTTGACCATGGCCTTAAATTTGATAAACAGATCAGTGCTGTGGTTCGGTCCAGTTTTTTTCAACTAAGACAACTGGCAAAACTTAAGCCTGTTTTGTCCTTTAAGCGTTTTGAAATAGCCATCCACGCCTTTATCACCACTCGCATCGATTACTGTAATGATTTGTATTTCGGGGTTTCTCAGGCAGCATTACATCAACTACAGCTGATCCAAAACTCTGCTGCTCGACTTTTAACGTCTACCCGTAAACAAGAACATATCTCTCCAGTTCTGGCTTCCATTCATTGGCTCCCGGTACAGTACTGAATTCATTTTAAAATTCTTTTGGTCACGTTTAAATGTTTCCATGGCCTTGACCCGCCCTACCTCTCGGATCTGCTTCAGCCCTATGCCCCACCCCGGTCTTTCAGTTCAACAGATAAACTTTTGCTGAATGCAAGCTTAGGGGTGATCGGGCGTTCTCTGTAGCGGCACCCAAATTGTGGAATGACCTACCCTTGACTATTCGTGAGGCCACATCACTGAGGGTGTTTAAGTCCCATTTTAAAACTCACATGTTTTCTCTGGATTTTAAACCAACATGACATGTTGATTTTATACATTCTGTTTGATTAGATATATGTGTGATGTTATTTTAATTATGTCTTTTATATTATTTTATTATTTATGTGAAGCACATTTGGGGCATTCTTGTTGTTAAAGTGCTATACAAATAAAGTTGAGTTGAGTTAAGAATTATGTATGTATGTTGCCCTTTTAAGAGTCGCCACGCCTCCCCAGTGTGTGTGTGCTGGGAGGGTGTGTGTGTGAGAAGGAGAGAACGGAGTAGAAGCTCAGGTGTGCTGTTCACCCCCGAAACGCTCTATTCTTTTACCCTTTTCTTTCATTTTACTTTATGTTTTGTATTATAATCTTGTGACGCTGAGTAATGCCGATAAAGGTTTTGTGCTGAACGTTATTCTTGGCTCTGTAACAGTACTTGTACTTGAGTACAAAAGTTTATTACTCGTTCCACCTCTGCAACTCTGTCATTCCTTCTGGATTCTGTGGTCATCACTAGCATTAGCATTAGCTCATTCAGTGCTTTTGTTGCTAATGGGACGTGTTATAGAACGTGTTCACACTTTACAAACTGATGTTCAGGTAATGTTAACTAATACTGACAGCTCAAGCTTTCCAATTAATAGCGAACTAACTGTTCTGGGGTTGAATCCCAAATAGGGTTAACTTGGAAAGCTATTGCACTATATACGGTGTAGAATCTCTTGTTTAACACACCAAGTAGTGCGCTTTATCAGGTGTTAGAGAGGGATTTGGGATGCAGCCTTGTCTTAGAAACAAGTTAGACGTGAAACACAACACGGGCCTGTCAATGGCAATTCGGAGAGACTTAAAGCAATTACTAAGTAGATAAAGTGTTGTTTAACATGACATCCGCCGGCACGGTGATGTAGTGGTTAGCACTGTCGCCTTGCACCTCTAGGGTCCGGGTTCGATTCCCAGCCAAGCTCGATTCCTGTCTCTGTGTGCATGGAGTTTGCATGTTCTCCCCGTGCTTGGTGGGTTTCCTCCGGGTACTCCCACATTCCAAAGACATGTAGGTTAGGTTAATTGACGTTCCCAAATTGCCGCTAGTGTGTGTGCCTTGCGATGCATTGGCACTCTGTCCAGGGTGTACCCCGGCTCCAGGGCCCCCGCAATACAGAATAAAGCGGTATAGAAGATGAGTGAGTGAGTAACATGACATCCATCCATCAAGAAATGTAGGAACCTCTGGAGTCTAACTAGGACCGTAAAAGCCAGCGGTGACCATTGTATTTATTCCCATTTTGTATGACCGTGGTAGGACCTCCGGTCAACATTCACACACACATTCTGGGATTCGATCCCAAAACAGTTAGTTAGCTATTGATTAGAATAGTTTGAAATGTCAGTATTAGTCAACGTTACCTGGGAACACTAATTAGCCTAATCTGCATGTCTCTGGACTTAGAGGAAACTGAAGGAAACTGACCAAGCAGGAGGAGAACATGCAAACTCCATGCAAACAGATTTGATGCAGGAATCGAACCCAGGACCTGGAGATGCAAGGCCTTAAGATGACGTAGCATTATCAAATGTGTTCTCTTGCTGAAAGTGCTACCCTGACTGATTTTGTATATGAGTTTTGGCACTGGCATCTGATAAGTAACGATCCTTTTCCATTCAGAGGTGGAGGACAGATGTCATGGAAGACAGATGTTGTGATGTCACATGAAAAAATACTTGTTAGCACCTTACAAAGTTAGCATAAAGTTCATCTCATTCACTCACTCACTCATTGTCTTTACTGATTTTACCCAATTCAGGAATCAAACCCTCGACCCTGGAGATGTAAGGCGACAGTTCGAACCTCTACGCCACCATGCTGCTTAGAACAAAGTTGATAAATTAAACTTTGTGTGCATTGATGTGGCTGAATAATGAAAGCAGGATTGGAATGAAAAGTCATAAAATAAACCCTTTTATATGTCAGAGAGGAATCTGGTGAGATTCACAAAAAATTGCAAAGGAATGCGTTTTTTTAAAGAAGGGTTGTTTATAGAGTGTAGTGAAGCTAGGAGTGTCATCCACAGCCAGCAAATGGGATTGTTTTTAATGAAACAGTATAAATTATAGTGTGTCATGGATTGGAGGAAAGGGAGTCCTAAAAGAAGAGACATGAAGAAAGAACAGCTCTGCTATAGAGACGTGGCTTGAGACAGAAAAACACATCTCAGGCCAACAGGAGGAT